>NC_050575.1:433800269-433877769 GCF_011100635.1 Trichosurus vulpecula | reverse complement strand
TCCCTACTTTAGAGACGGGGACACTAAGGCCGAGAGGGATGAACTTACTTTCTTCCCAAGTCAAACAACTTATTGGTAGCAGGGGTCTGATGTAAACCTGGGTCACCCAGGCATTCTGGCTCCTGCACCATATACTGCTAGTAAACTTCCTGAGGACGAGGGCCATTTCCTCTTTTCCTCCGTGCAAAGTGACCTTCACCTAGTGGTTTTTTTAATAGAAGTTTCTTAAAATTGAGTTGAATTGAGTGGGCAGCTCAGTGGCTCAGTGGGTAGAATGCCAGGCCTGGAGTCAGGAAGACCTGAGTTCAAACATGACCTCAGACACTTACTAGCTGGGTGACCCAACAAATCACTTCACCCTGTTTCCTCATCTGTAAAATGAGCTGGAGAAGGAAATGGCAAACCCCTCCAGTATCTTCGCCAAGAAAACCCCAAATGGGGTCATGAACAGTTGGACGTGACTGAATAAAAATGAATTGAATCAATTGCCTCTGGAGCACCGAGAAGGAAGAAAGGAGCATCTCTCTGTTAGGCTGAGTCCTTCTCGCTAGATGCTGGAAGAAAGCCCTGTCTCTGGGAGCCTAGACTCGGCAGACTCCAAAGGGGTGTCCAACGCAGGCCAAAACAGCCTTGGGGCTTGGGCTGGGAGAGACTCCGGGGTTCATGGAGGAGGCAGGGGAGGGGAGCTTTGCTTTTTCTGCCAAGTTCTCCCAACATCCTCCTCGCTGGGACCTGAACCCCTGAACCATTGCTCCACCTCTCTCCACACGCACATACATACATCCCCCTCTGTTCTCAAGGCCAATAGAGGGGATCTGGCTCCCAGGTCACCAGCCTTTGCCCAGCGGGTAGGGAATAAGTTCAGAGATCGTTTCCTCCCACCCAGAGGCAGCCCCCCCGCCCAGCGACAGGAGAGGGGGCCAGCTTCTTCTGCCAGGCCCAGCCCACAGAAATCGCTTCCAAGTCTTTCTCTGAGCCTTTCAAGACCTTTGGAGGAAGCCCCCCCACAACTTCTTTTTGGACAGAGTCTTCTTTCATTCCCACCCCACTGCAGGCCCACCCCTTGCCTCTTCTCCCTGCTCTCAACCTCCCTCCTGTGAGTTCCGTCTTCCCTCCCTGGGCTGTGTTGAAAGCCCACTGGCTTTGGAGGGGGACCCAGACCATGTGGTTCTGATTCTCTTAGCTTTGACTCATCAACATACTGTTTTGTAAGAGGCCAAGGACCGCCAGCCAGGTCTGGGAGCCTTCACTGGGAGCCTCAGAGCCACCCGTCACCCCCTTTGAGCCAGATGGTCCCTACTCAAGCTTTAACCCCAAAGCTATTGGGTGGTGGTCTCGGGTGTTCCAAACCCACCTTTCCCTAAGAACCCTCAGAGGCCCTTCTCAAAGAAGTCTTCTCTAGCCCAGCCCCAAGTCCTGCCTGCCAGGACAGAAAGTATCACAAATTCAATGCCTTCTCCTTCTGAGGGGCAGGGCATTGACACCTGCAAAGAGAAATCAGAGAAGAAATCGACGAGAAAATCAGAAAGAAATCAGAAGAAGGCAAAGGGAATATTGCGGGGCTGTGGAGAGAGCACTGGGTCTTGCATTTGAGGATGTTGGATCTGCCACTCATCATTCAGCCATGTCCAACTCTTCTTGGCAACAATACTGGATTTGTTTGCCATTTTCTTCTCTAGCTCATTTTACAGATGAGGAAACCGAGGCAAGCAAAGTTAAGTGACTTACCCAGAGTCACACAGCGTCTGAGGCCAAATCTGAACTCAGATCTTCCTGACTCCAGGGTCAGCACGGTATCCACTGTGTCACCTAATTACCCTCTGCCACTCACTAGCCTGCTGTTGAGCTTCACTCTGGATCTAGTGGCCTCATCTGCAGAATGAGAGGTCAAAACCAGGAGACCTCTGAGGTGCCCTCCAGCTCAAACATTATAGGCTTCTACAATTATCCAAGACCAGCTTCCAATGAGAGCACAGTGCCAAGCTCTGGAGGCCGATAGAATGTGGAGGTTTGGTCTGGGATCTACCTCTAAGTAGCCAGACTTTAAAATGAGCGGCACTCAACTTGATCTGGATGCTTGAGGAGGCACCAGGACCCCTTCCTGTATCCAAAGACCTCCAAGAGCTTGATGGATTCATTCATGTCCCGGGATGGGTCAGGCAGAGTCCTCTTGGAGCCGCCATTTGGGGAAGGGCCCAGGATGGTCATCTTCCATCTCCTCTCTCCTATTACAAAATGAAGAAGTGGAATGGAGAGTTTTCACCGAAGCTTGAGGAAAAGAGCTGGAGACTATTTTCAGGGGCCTAGCAGGAGAACCTGACCCTCCCTCCCCTGTCATGGGATACTGTGCTCAAGTCAGGGCACTGCATCTCCTGGAAGGTAGTAGAACAGGGGACAGTCCAGAGAAAGGCAAAGAGAATGAGGCAGGAAGTTCACTATGGTGTCAAAGGAGGGGGTTGGACTAGGGACCTCCCAGCTCTGACATTCTGACTTGTAGGGTCCAATAGTCAGTCAACAATGCATTTATTAATCACCAACTATGAATCAGGAACTTTCTAGTTCTGGCATTTCTCATTTTGTATCCTAACTTTTTTTTAGCTCCAACATTCTGTGTTCTAAACTCCCTCCCAACTCTGACATTCTCTGTTCTAAGGTTTCTTCGGTCTTTGGTCTAAAATCTTTTCAGGCTTTGACATTCAATGACTGTGGAAGATTTTTGCCTTAGGCATCCAGACTGAAACCAAATTGGGAAATCCAAAGGCTAAGAAGGGCCACATTTGTAGACTCCTCCAGGATTCAGAGAAGGGAGACAGCCGCTTTCTCTGGTACGACCAGGACCAGGGTCCTAGCTGGAAGTCAGGAATTGAAAGGAGGCCTTTCAAGATCCCAGCCAGTCCTCCTCTTCCCAGTAGGGAGTGACCACAAGTGACTCATTTCCCCAAGATGGGGCCCAATCTGGGGATTGGAAAACTGTCAGTAGGGCAGATTCCTAATGAACTCCTCTGCTGTCTTCTGCCACCCACAGCTCATCCATTCCATCTGCTAGATCTTTGGGGGCCAAGCGATGTCCTTCCTCTGACCTGGTATGTTGGCTGCGCACTCTCTGACCACCTCCTCACCTATCACTCTTTTGCAGAACCATTCCCTAGGAGGCCAGAATCTGCTTCTAGGACTGCAACTGCAGGCTGTCCTTCTCTCTCTCCTGTCACATGTTGCCACCTGAGCCCCGAGCCCTTGCCTCAAGGGGGTTAAAGTTCCATCATCTCTTTCACCTTGCCCTAACAATCTATCGTGGTATCATGGGGAGCAGTAGGGTCCTGGAAAAAGAAGGCTGGCTCTGGGTCAGAGGGCCTGGTCAAAGCCCATCTGTACTTACTACATCGGCCATCTTGACCAGGTAGCTCACCTTCCTTGGGCCTGAGTTTCCTCATCTGTAAACCCCTATGACCCTAGATCCAGACCTGGAAGATGAAGAAACTGAGAGCCATGAAGTCAAGGTCAAATGAGGAGGAAGTGAGAGAGGTCTTCTGACTCCAGAGCCAAGGCTCTGCCCACTGGACAGCACTATCACTCCCAAGTGTCGTCAATTTGGTGTGCCTTGATAGTCTACTAAAACCCTCCCTGTGAGGTTAGGGGAAAGGGGGTATAGAATGTTCCCAGCTAACAACTTGCTGGCCAATGAATCATCCATTGACTCAGCTGCCCGGACCAGGGTTGGTTCAGGTTGAATTAATCAGTTAGCATTTATTAAGTACTGACTTTGTGCCCACAAAGTAGAAGAAAAGTGAAATGGACACTGGCCTCAAAGGTCTTCTCTCAGAGAAGGGAAACGACACATAGCCTTGCTGAGGTATACGCCCAATTGCACGAGGAGAGTTTCCCTACATGGCCATAGGCAGTGGTACTCTGATGAATATTTAACAACTCGTTCTCCAAAAAATGCATAACACACTTTTAAGTTTCATCTTTATCATTAATATTTTCTCCATCACTTTCTTAAGTCGAGGCAATCAATAAAACAATAAATCAAGCTCTGATTTGTAGCATTTGAAGATTGGCCAAGGTATAAATTCTCACACTGAAAATTTAACAGTTGGCTCTCGCGTGCCAGTACAAGCTGGATTCAGCACATCCTTGGTCAAATGTTCCAATTTCATTACCTTAAATGAGAGAACAAATGGACCCGTTGGCCTGGGAGGGAGAGGGCTGAAGGTCTCCTCCCTTTCAGGATTCAGCAAAGGAGTCAAGCCAAGAGCAGAGATCCAACAAGAGAGATGACCAAGGCCAACTGAGGCCTTTCGGGGGCACCCACAATTGCAATCAATCAAAGAAGTTGTTGTCCACCAAGGGACACAAGTTACAGATGGTCTATCCATGCTCTTAAGTCTCTCCAAGGCACTTCTATCATACATCATTGTGTCTGTCCCAGAAACAAGGTCTCCAGCCTCTCCCATGTGTGGAAAAGTATCAGAGGTGCTCTGCACATGCACCAGCCCCCATTTGCAGATCACTGATGACTGAAGAAAGCACTTTTAGTTGGTTGATGAAGTTTGGAGCCAGAATGTGAAAGGTCAAGAAGTGAGTGAGAGAAAAAGAAGTTGGTGTAATGAGTGTAGACAGCTTTGTTCTAGGAGTTTGACCATAAAATGGAAGAGAGTTAACTTGAAGAGGGAGTAGGAAAGTGAGGGTTTTTTAATGACAGAATTGACCTGGTATTGTTAGTAGATGACAGGAAATGTGCCTATTGTTGAGAGATTGAAGATGAGAGAAGGGGCAATGATAGGCCATTGCTAGAGTAGATTGGAACATATCATATCAAAGGTACATATGGAAGGGATGAATGTGGAAAGGGCAAAGGGCCACCTCTTTAACAGATACTACAGCCCTCTTCAGCCCTCTTGAATGGATGTCCACTCCTCTAATCTCTGATTTCATAGAATCCTATGTTCAGAACCACAAGGGACCTCAGGGGCCATGCCATCCAATCCTCTAGTTTTACAGAAGAGAAGACTCAATCCAAAGACACACAGACAGTACGGAGTTAAGCTGGCATTCAATCCTGGGCCATAGGCCTCTCTAGCTTCCTTCCAAGTCCAGAACGACATATCCACCATCTACATGACTGTCCTCTGGAATTTTCTCTTTCATTTCTGAATTCCCAGTTTTCTGTTGCCCAGCTCTCACCTTCCTTCTTTTCTTCTCCCAAGAAACTTTCCCATTCTCCCTCTCTCCAGCCCAGCTTCAGGGCTACTTCCCAGCTCTGTCCACACCTTCTAATGGAGCAGCCTGGAACTTTTCAATTTTTTTTTCGTGTCAATATCCAGGGCTTTTCAAAAACCACTTCCAACCCATTTTTAAAATGACCCACACCCTTGTCCGGGAAGAGAGTAAAGAGGGTGACCTGAAATACCATGGAAAGAGTTCTGGCCTTGTTTTCAAAAGACCTAAGTTTGAGTCTTGGCTCCACCATGACCAAGTTGTATGTCCATCAGCAAATCACTTAGGATCATCTCATCTATAGTACTACTTATAGGACCACAGACAAGGCATGTTACCTCTCTGGGACTTGGTTTTACCATCCATAGAAATGAGAGTTGAACTGAATGGACTCTAAGGTCCCTTTCAGGTTTAAATCCCATGATCCTCTGGGTGGAGAGTGGGGTGAAGAAATTCTGAAGGAATGTTCTTGTCTATCTTCTATCTGTCCAAGGACCAAGGACAGACAGCCTCTACTTCCGTCTTAGAGCTTAATGTCTAGAAGGTTCTTCCTCTTCATCTCTCTTAGAACAATCTCTTGTTTCTTTCAAAGCTCAGCTCAAGCACCACCTTCTACATGAGGCCATCTTTGATCATTTCAATTTCTAGTAATCTTTCCAGAAATTCACCTTGTATTTGTGTATGTTGTACAGTATATACTTATAGGGGCATATCTTGTCTTACTCTTCCATGAGAAGGTAAGCTCCTTGAGGGCAGAGACTGATTCTTTTTTTGCATCCTCAGCACCCAATAAAGTGCCTGGTGCACAGTAGATGACTAATAAATCCTCGTTGAATTTTAATTTTGCCCAGGAGGCAGGTGATCCAGTCCTTCATCCTGCTTCCTCCCACCAACACTCTGTGACAGAATCCAAATGGCTCCCAAAGGTTTGGGTTCTGCAGCAAGGGGATGTCTGGTTTGGGTGTGATCTGCCCCAGACCTCTATTCTTTCCTCTCTGCCACCTGCCTTCCCATACCCCTGACCCAGATTCAGACCTGCTATCATTCCAAACAGCACTAGTGTTGGCCAAGGAGCTAGGGTTTGGGGAGGAAAGATGAGAGTTGAGGAAGCTAAGATGACAAGGTCTTCACATTCCCTCCTCCTCTCCCACACTCCTCCTCCAGACAGATGTGTCCCCATGGAATATACCAGGAGAGATTATTTTAACAAGCACTTTTGTACCCGGAAATCAGTGCGTTTAACCTAACAAGCAGAGAGCAGCCCAGTGGGGCCCATAAATCTAGTTCCCACCTATTAATTTAACAGCTTACATAAAGCAGTGTTGAAGGCCAAAGTATATGTGACCTTAAAAGGCATTGCTCATTCTGACACATATACGACTTGGCCGAGACTCGAACCCTGACCCTGACCTTCGCTCCAGGAAGCCAACTCCCAGGCTGTATGGGGTGCAGGGGGTCTGTGTAGCAAAAACCCACCAGCCTCCTTCTGTGAGCCTGGATATTCAGAGGAGGAGGCTCAGGAGAGCGTTGGCTTGTTAACACAAGGGCTCTAATTGGGCCAAGTCCCACGCCCGGGCAGTGAGAGGGCCAGTTGGCTCACAGAGAAGTGCTCTTTTCCATGACCACAGACTAAGTCCTGGCTCTCTGGTCACTGACTGGCCTCTGACCCCAGTCAAATAATGATCTCCAACTCCAGCCACAGACTGATGCCTCACCTGGATCAAAGGCCAACCCCTTCATGACATCCAGCTTAGTCCTTAATCCCAGCCACAGACTGACCCTAACCCTGGTCACAGCCTAAACTGATTCCTAACCCCAGCCGTAGCTCGGTCCCTGATTCCAGCCCCACACTGACCCCTAACCCTGGTCACAGCCTAAACTGATTCCTAGCCCCAGCCGTAGCTTGGTCCTTGATTCCAGCCCCACACTGACCCCTGACCCCAGCCAAAGGTACAGACTGGCTGATTAGCCACAAACTAACACCAGACCCTGACGAGTGACCACTACTCACCATGTTGTAGATGGTCAGAAACAGGATCTTGTGATTATAGACTTAGAGCTGGAAGGAAACTTCGGGGCATTGAGACTAAGCTCTCATTTTACAGATGAGGAAACCGAGGCCAGAAGAGATTCATTGACTTGTCCAGGGTCACATGGCTAGTAACAGTTTGAGGGAGGATTTGAATTCAGGTCTTGCTGATGCCTAATTGAGCGTCCTAACAGGGACCTTCCAGACCCTCCATCCCAAAGTGGAATGCACAGCCTCAGGAAGCAGTGAGTAACCCCCCCACTGGAGGAGCTTGAGCAAAGACTCAATGGATGACCATTCATCGGGTGTGACTTTGTGGATGTTCTTTGGTGGTTTTCTCTCCAGGCTGAACCCTGAAGCCACTTGGTCCCTGCAAACTCTGAAGTCCTAGAATTCTTTGAACCTGAATCTTTTTCTTTCTCCCTCAGATCCTTTCCTTGTGACCATGCGGTGGAAGTGACCAGTAGACTTAGTATCCTCAGAGTTATCTCCTCCAGGGAGTTGCCCCCATTTAAACAATCCCTTGTTGGCCCAAAGTCACGGCTGTGTAGTGGATGCCCTTTCAGAGTCATTACCCTCCCCCACTGAGAAAATGGGGATTTTTAAATGCTCCCTGTTATTCTAGCTTCAAAGGGTAAGGACAACTCTGAAGCATAGAGAAGGGCAGATGGGGTTGCCCCTTCCTGCACTGAGCCATAAGCTCTGAGCACCTGTCTTGCCTAGACAAGCCTGTGCCTGATAAGGGGTTGTCTCCCTTTGTGTCTTCTCTCTTTTTAAGATTTTGTGAGAACCCACAGCGTGGAGGCAAATATAAATGGTTAATTAGCAGCCTTGCAAGAACTGTGCTATGCCTCAGTGAGACCTGAATATTGGTCTCCCAGCTGGCAGTGCTAGCGGTAATGAGCGAGCCACTGGATTCTGTTTTGGGCATTCTGTGATGGACACCATGATTCTCTTGTGCTGATCATGGCTTTCTGATAGCTGTGAATCACCAGTCCTACCCCAATTCATGTTTGTTCATTAAATACCTCTTCCACTCTGCCCCCTTTGGGGGAACCCTTATACCAGCGCACAAAAAAGAATTGTCCCTGGAGCTGATGAATGTAAAAACCATGGATTCTACTTCCCTCTAGTGCTGGCTGCCCCAGCAATGAGCCTGGCTAGGTAAAAATGCAGGGAGGGCAAGTACCCCGAGCCCCTAGGGAGCCCAGCAATGGTGGCCTCTAACCTTTATGTTAGATCTTAGTTTCCAGTGACCACCATCATGTGATTGATTTCTCCCCCTTTGTCTAAGGATGTGTGTGTATGTATATATGTATACATGTATATATACATATATGTACACATATGCATATGCATATACATACATACATATACATTGGGAAATCACCCAAATGTTATTATACTCTCGAAGATAGGGCAGTTGATCTGTAGGGCAGGAAGGCAGCAGCCACTGCAGTCCTAACAAGAATGCCAGCTTCTCTTCTACTCCCAGGTTGTATGTTCTTAGCAGAAAATGTAATCTATGATTGAGCATCCCAAGGTCTGGGCTTACATTGACCATGTTCCATCTTTAGGGGGCCCTCCCCCCAAATCGTAACTCTCTGTGGCTCTTTTTTGCACCCACCTAAAGTTGCCTCCAGGAAACCTTGGAACATAGCTCAAATATCACTCATATCCAGATCTCCATTTATCTAAGGATAAAGGTCTCCAGTTCTCATATAAGTACTACAGATAAGTAATACATATCAGATATAGGGCAACCTTCATTCCACCCCAGAGAAAATGAGGAAAATACATAAAGACTCATGGTCGCACATACAGAATCAATTTAGTTATCTTCTCCCACCTTTCCCTAGGACCATCGAGTCCTTTAGACTAAGAGCGCTATCCCATGGTTCAGATTTCCTTCAAAAGGGGGTCATTAAGTAGACAAGCTCCCAACATTCTGGTGGGTCCCTCTTTTATCCCAGAGACCGATAAATCAACTCTGCCTCACTTAAATCCCATTCATGCATTAGTCAAGACATCACCCTCATGATGTCAAAGGTCTTCTTTGAAAACGAAGGATGAACAACAACAAAGCACATGTATGCACTCTTGTGGTACCACCCTGGGGGGATGAAGGATCCTAGAAGGTCTCTGTGGACAACCTCCTCCCGGGGACCCACATTTTCTAAGTAATTCAAAGCAATAGCCAAGAGCAAAGTTCACGTATTTTGGAGTAGGATCCTCTGCTGCTCCTCCAACTCCAGAGGCTGTGAGTACAATTCTCCTCTCTCTTTGGGAACCTGGCACCGCCCTGAAACTCCCCTTTTCTCTTCCCAGAAGACTGAATCCTGGAACTCTTGAATTCGAGGTGAGACAACCCAGAGCTCATCACTACCTAGGCATTTCTCTCTCCAGAAGGCTAGATTATGAGATCACACAGCCCAGGAACTGCGCCCTCCTCTGTTCTAGGAGTCTGGGGTTCAAGAATTGTCCCTATGCCAACCATATGGTTTTTCTCTCCAAAAGTCGAACTAGGAACTTAGGGTTCAGGCCCTCTCCTCTCAGGCCATGAGGGTGAGAGCTTTGCCCCAAGACAGCGATGAGTATCCCCCTGTCCCCCAGGCCCAGGATTACTACAAGCTCTGCTATCTTTCAGGATAGTGAAGACATAATCGGAGCATTGTCAATTTAGAGCTGGGAAGGACCTGAGAAGGAAGCACCTACTGTCCCTTCACCCCACATTACAGATTACCCACAACCAAGAAATGACTGAGGCAGATTTGAACCCAGGCCTTCCAAATCCCAAGTTGATTAAGTCAAGTTACTTTAACCAGGGACTCTGGGTCTGAACTTGTTTATAAACCCAGCACAGAGATGTGACTCCACCTCTCAGAAGCCAGCACCAACTCAGAAGTGTAGACAAAGAGGATCTCGTCCAAGGATAACTTAGTAGACCTGAAGAAATCAGGTTTATTGGGCAGGCAGGAAATTTTTAAAAAGATGGACAAAAAATTTTAAAAACCTCCAGTCTACCTTCGTGTGTTATTTTGTCATTTAGAATTAGAATATAAACTTCCTTTTTAAAAATTTTATTTTCAATCTGTGGAAGAGCAGTAACTGTCTTTGCTTTTTGTATTTGTATCTGAAGCACTTGGCACATAGTAGGTGCTTAATAAATGCTTTTTTTTTTATTCATCCATTCAATTAGTCAGTCATTGAGACCCATCTTTCCTAAAGCAACATGGAACATTCTTATATCCCTCCTTCCCAAGGTACTCTTAAGACCCAGACAAATGCTCACTGGCCTATAAACTCAATCTAGTCAGGGAGCTTTTCCAACAAGCCCACTCCAATATCTTCAAAAAACAGAGCCTGGCCCTGAAAGCTTTAGAGAGAGGGAAAGCAAGAGAAACCACGTCAGAGCCTGGAGACAGAGCCCAGCAGCTCTGGGGAGTCACCACGTTGTCAGGGTGGCTTTCTGTGTGCGTGTATGTGTCTGTGTGTCTGTCCACATCTGTGTGTCTGGGTCCGGTCTGGCTCTGTGTGTCTGTGTTCCCCTATTTGTATACTCAAGGCAAAGGACTTATCAGATACAAGCAATTCCAGGGCCCTGGGTCATGGTGACTTGCAGACTATTGTGTCCTGGCAGTCCAGAATTCCAGGGCTACAAGGGACCTTAGCAGCCATGTGGTCCAACCCCTGCCTCAAATCTGATCTGCTCTACAGATCAAATGGGGTCATTGTACTTTGCCAAAAACCTCCAGTGGGAGTCAGGCCCCTGCCCACTGGGCAGCCCACTCTACTTGGGGATCGCTCTCTACCGTCCGGTGTTTTCCTTGACGTCAAGCCTCGATTTGCCTCTTGGTGACTTCCAGCCATGACTTTGAGCTCCGCCCTTTGAGATAAAGCAGCACGAGCTCGAATGCCTCTTCTACAGATGAGCCCTTCAGGTGCTTCAGGACAGCTGGGGTCCCATCCCCCACGAGCCTTCTTTTCTCTAGGTCAAACACCCCAGTTTTTCTACTGAGTCTCATTAGAGTTTGAGGGCCTTTACCGCTCTGTTCACACTCCCCTGGATCCTGTTCACACTCCTCTGGATCCTCTCCAGCCCACCCTAAAATGTGGTACCTAAAACGGAACATGATTCTCCAGATGTGCCCCAGGGCATATACAGAGGAAAGAGGAAGTCATTCACCTCCATACCACGGGATGCAGTACCTCTCTTCAAAGATCCTGTGCTTGCATTAGCTTGGGCTTTCAGACCTCTAAAACCCTCAGATCTTTTTCAAAAGAACTTCTCTCTAGCATTCTGTGATTGTGAAGCTGATTTTTTGGCACTCGGATATTTGGAAGACTTTATCTTTACTGGATTCAAATCTGGCCTTAGACACTTGGCACTTACTAGCTATGTGACCCTGGGCAAGTCACTTAGCCCCAATTGCCTTGCCAAAAAAAAAAAAAAGACTTTATACTTATTAGAATTAGGTGGCGCAGTGTATAGAGTGCTGGGCCTGGTGTCAGGAAGGCCTGAATTCAAATCCACACGTAGATACTAGCTAGCAGTGTGACCCTGGACAAGTCACTCCACCCCTGTTTGCCTCAGTTTCTTCATCTGTAAAATGTGGATAATAATAGAACCTACCGCCTACTTGTTGTAAGGATCAAATAAAATAATATTTGCTTAACAGAGTGCCTGGCTCAGAGTAAATGTAGAAATATTAATAAAATGCAATAGATGTAGAGTGACCATACAAATTAAGTAGTATGCAGCAGTTAATAAAAATGAATATACATAGAATATACACATTAATAAGCAGATACAACTTCATAAACATATAATTTAATAAATATATAAGAATAATAAAAAGATAAAATTTAATACAGAAATAAGGCTCTCATGGGACATTGAATGTTGCAGCGATGTAGAGATACAAGTATCTCTGTTTCTTTAATAAAGAAGTCAATCTCTATATAAATACCTAATCCCTTCCCCGGCCTCCAAGAAGCCTTCCCTCTGAGCCCTCGCCTCTTCATCCGGACAAGTTCTGGGTCAGGATCATTCCCCGACTTTCCTCAACACTCCTGAGCTCCTTTAGACACGACAGCGCAGCCTGAGAATCTTCCTGTGGGTCAGCCGGCCTGTCTTACAATGCTGGTTTTACCGCTGACTCCATGGGTCACTCGCCTTCCCTTCCTCTCAGTTTCCCCATCTATAAAATGGGGAGATGAGTCCTGCCCTGCCCATCTCGTGGGTTGAAGGACTGAATGGGAATCATAAATCAATTGCATCATCTTTCCTCAGAAACCAAGACAAGCCATTCTAAGTCACAGCTCTCCTAGTCCGTGTGCTCTCCACCCCAGTGAAACCGGACTCACTGTTCCTTGAACTCATCCTGCCCTTTCTGGTCTCCAGGCCTTTACTCACAACATTCCCTCTGCTTGGAACGCCTTCCTCCCCTGACTCTGCCGAACCTCCAGCCACCCTCTGAGACCTACTTGCAATTCTCTTTGCCCCAGTGGGTCTCTGCCTCCTCTTGACTCAAAGGGCCCTGCATTAAGCCCAGAAGGGACTCTAGGCATTCATCCCCTCATTTTACTGAGGAGAACACTGCAGAGCAGAGATCAGGGTCCTACAGGGAGCAGGGAGCAAAATCAGGATTGAAACTCAGGTCCTTGGACACCAGTCCCAGACTGTCTCCAGCACTTCCACACTTGTGCTCTCTCAGTCTGTCTCTCTCTCTCTCTCTCTCTCTCTCTCTCTCTCTCTCTCTCTCTCTCTTGCTCTCTCGCTCTCTGTCTCTGTCTCTGTGTGTGTGTGTGTGTATGTGTGTCTCCCTCTCTGTGTCTCTCTCTCTGTTTCTCTCTGTGTGTCTCTCTCTCCCTCTCTGTGTGTGTCTCTGTCTCTGTCTCTCTCTCTCTGTCTCTGTCTCTCTCTGTCTTTCCTTCTCCTCCTCTCCTTCCCTCCCCTCCCCTGCTCTCTCCTCTCTCTGTCTCTGTCCCTCTCTCTCTCTCCCCCTCCCCTTGCCCAATCCACCTTGTACCATAGTTATACAAATAACTCACATTTTAGGTTGTCTCCCTCACTAGAATCTCAGCTCTCTGAGGGCAGGGATTTTTATTTCTGGCCCCCACCGCTTAGCACAGTTGCTGACACATAGTAGGTGCCTGATAAATGCTTATTGATCACCATAGGGTTTACAAAGTCCTTGTCGTGCATTATCATTTGAACCTCACAAATAGCCTTCCAGGTAGAAACAATAAGTATTTTCATCTTCGTTTGACAGGTATGGAAAGCGAAGCCAGGTTGGGGCGGGGGTGGGGGGGAGTCAACATCATAGGTGGGATTTAAATCCTGGGCTTCATGACTCCAAGGCCAGGGCTCTATCCACTAGGCCAGGCTGTCTTCCACATTAGAGGCCCACTAAAGGTACGTTGAATTGGAGCAGAATCGGAAAAAAAGACAGCAGTCCCCAAGCCTCTCTGTGCTCCCCCAGAGGGACTGACCTCTCTGCCCATGTTTATTGAAACTCAATCTCCACCACTCTCTCCACCACCTGGACCGTGTCCCTGCTTTCCCATCCCCTGGGATGGGGGTGCTGCCTGGCCCAGCAGTCCCTGTTTACAGCAGAGAGCCAAACAATGTCCACTAAAAGAGAAAGGAGAGCCCCCCTCCCTCCATCAGCACCCCTCCCCCTGCCCCAGCAGGCTTCCCAGGGACATCTTGCTTACAAGAGGCATTTGGAGACAATTTCTCATCAGGCCTTCTTGTAAACATCCTCCCCAACCCTCCCAGCCAGAGCTGAATCTCTTATTAGAAACACTTGTGGCAGACAGCCGACCGGTGAGTGACAGCATGCAGGGCTGTAGCCTGGCTCTCCCTCCCTGACAGATGCTGAGGGCCTGGGGGGCCACAAGGGGGTCTCCCTGCAGCCACCGCTCCAAGTTCACTGGGAGGCCCCCATGGCAGCATCCCAGATGGAGCCTGGCTCTGCCCGTGGGCAGAGTAGGGGGATGCCTGGCTGCTGGGATGGCAGAGGCCCTGGAAACCCTGCCCACCCCCAAATATCTTAGGAGCATAGGATTTAGGGACTCCAAATTCAGGTAGTCCAACCGCAATTCCTCCTTTGACAAATGAGGAAACTGAGGTCCAAGAAGAAATAACTTGACCAAGGTCAATGAGCCACAGAACCAAGATTTGAACTGTGGATCCAATGGTCTTTTCACCGAAGTATGCAACTTGTCCAGGTGCCTGAAAGTCTACCATTATGGAGTCATTCCTTTGTCTTGATTAGGGTCCTCTTTTACTAATGAAAGCCCACTCTTTTAAGTAAAGGTGATTTTTAAAAAATGCATTAATCAGACATTTTTAGGGTGGCATGGCACCAGCAGAGGACCCTGGGCTCTTGGGATCATAAGCTCCTTGACAGCAGGCACGGTCTTTTGCCTCTTCTGTATCCCCAGAGCTTAACAGTGTGCCTGATGCATGGTGGGTACTTAATAAATGGAATGAATGAATGAATGATTGGAGGATCACAAATTTAGAAAAAGAGGGGAACTTTGCAGACCATTTAGTCTCGTTTTACATGAGGGAGAACTGAGTCCTGGTGAGGGTGAATGTCTGGTCCAGGGTCACAAATGTCATTGGGGTTCCCTGAAAGCCTCTAACATGATCTCTCACAGTTTTAAGAAGTTTCCTGTGGCTCCGACAAACTAAGCGACTCATCGACAGTCTCACAGTTCTTCTTTCAGAAGTGGTATTTGGACTTGGGTCTTCCTGACTCCAAGGCCCACACCCCATCCATGACACCACAAAGTAGCTCCTCAACATGGCGTATAGCCCTTCATGAGGAATAGCTGGTGACGCAGTGGATAGAGCAAAAACCTGAGTTCAAATCCAGCCTCAGACATTTGCCAGCTGTGTGACCCTGAGCAAGGTATTTCCACCCTATTTGCCTCAGTTTACCCATCTGTAAAATGAGCTGGAGAAGGAAATGGCAAACCCCTCCAGTATCTCTGCCAAGAAAACCCCACATGGGGTCAGGAAGAGTCAGAGGTGACTGAAATGAACTGAGCCTTTCCTGACTCCACTACCTCACATCTCCAGTCTTCAAGCACCTTACATCTCCACCAACACCAATGCCAGACCCTGATCCAGTGACACCGGTCTCCTGGCTGATCCTCTGATTAGACAGTCCCATCTCCCAGCTCAGGACATTTCCCTGGCTCTCCCTCAGGCCTGGAAGGTTCTCCCTCCCAATCCCAGCCTCCTGGTTCTCCTGCTAACATCCCACCTTCTCCAATCCACCATCCCCCTTCATTCTGTGCCTTCCCACTGTTGATCCTCTCCCACTTGCCTTGCATAGAGCTTTATCCTACATAGCTGTTTATAGCTTCTCTCCCATTTGTCTCAGCTTCTCTTGAAAGCAGGACTGTCTCATACCTTTGTCTGCCCAGCCCTTAGCACTGTGTCTGGCAAATAGTAGGTGCTTAATAAATGATGGTTGCCTAATTTATATAAGTGGGATGGATTGAGAGCTACATTTTTGGAGGGAATTTCCAAATGGATGATATCACATATGCATCTGAGTATTAGAGGAAGCAGTGGCACATAGTAGGTGTTTAATAAATGATGGTTGACTGACTTATATAAGTGGCATGGGTTGAGAGCTACGTCTTTGGAGGGAATTTGCAAACGGATGATGTCACATATGCATCTGAGTATTAGAAGAAGCAGGAAAAGCAGCCACTCTGCTGAAGGCAAAGGGAGCTGGCCTCAGTTAGGAAGACTTTGGTTCAAATCTTATCTCTGACATGTCCTGGCTCTATGACCCTGGGGAAGTCATTTCACCTGCCGATGTCCCTGGCTCAGTCTGAATCAGGAGAGGGAGTTATGGCGAGGAGACCCAACCAAAAAAAATAATAAATATTGAATGACTTTGGGCTCCCTATCCTCACAGTATTACCTTGGGCAGGAATCTGGCTTTACCTTCTTCCTCAGACTCAACCAGAAACTCTTCTGAATCAGCAGCAACAGCAGATCTTCCCTCCCTGATCCCCTAAAGCCTGAGGGGAAGGAATCCAAGGAGACCCAGCAGCCTCAGCTTGAATAATCCCTCATTTATCCAACCTGGCCCCAAACAATGAAGACATGGCTGGTCCTGGTCCCTTTTGTCTTTGGAACCTTGACCCTAGGCCCTGCGCGTGCATCTGGACACCCTGCATGGAGTGAGACCTGGCTTTGAATCCTGGTTTTGCCATTGACTACTGCATTGACTTCTTGCTCCAAACTTCAGTTTCCCCATCTGTAAAAGGAGAGGGTTGAATGACATGACCTCTAAAGCTCCTTCTGACCCTAGATCTATATTTCTATGGCCTGTGTTACATCCCCATACAAGATCCCAGCCTATTCTTAGGGGCAGGTATCAGACCAGAAGTTCACAGAGCTAGCAGCACGCTTTGGGATTATGTGGCCAAAGACAACAACCACTTGCTGAGCCAGCCTTTCCTCCACGCCGAGGATACTTCATAAAATGGTTGGGTCATAGGTCTAGAGTCTGATGTGACCTTTGAGGTCAAACATTCTGACCCTCTCATTTTAGGAAAGAAGACACTGCCCAAATCATTTGCCTGAAGTCACAGTGGTACTAAGTGATCAGAGAGGGAATTCAAACCCAGGTCTCCTGACTCCAGATTCAGCATGCTTTCCCATGGATAAGCAGACAGATAGATGTCTTGCCCCAACCCTGAATTGGACCCTTCATTACTGACCTCAGACTCCTAGTTTGATATATCTCACCAACCTACACTGTGAAGGTTTTCTTTCAAGGTAGTCCCAACTCCTATCTGTCTGCCTACTTGCCTGTATGCCTACCTGATTCTCAGTTTGTCTGTCTGTCTGCCTACAGGCCTACCTGACTCTCAGTTTGTCTGTCTACCTGTCTGTCTCCCTGCCTGTCTGCCTATCTGCCTGTCTGCCTGCAGGTCTACCTGACTCTCAGTTTGTCTGTCTGTCTGCCTGCCAGCCTGCCTGCCTGTCTGTCTGTCTGTCTGCCGATCTGCCTCCTTGCAGGCCTGCCTGACTCTCAGTTTGTCTGTGCCTCTCATCACCATAAATTCTGCCTCTGTCTCTGCTCTATGATCTCCCTCATCGGAAATCCAAAAAGGTCAGAAACCTCTCTCTGTACAGATCAGCCAGCCCTCCCCATTTCTGTTCCTTCTGCTCCAAGTCCCCACTTCAGCCCCCCATGTGCCCCCCCCGTCTGCCCTCTCTCCCCCACTGAGGCTGACTGGACAGAGTTCCGGAGCAGTAATCCCGAGCCTCCTGCCTGGCTCAGAGGTGTTAAACCTCTTCCCTTCCTCAAGCTCACCATGGGGGGAACCAGCTGTTCCCCCCTCTAGTCCCCCAAAGAAGCCCATTCCCAGGCAGCCCCTGGAAGTCCCTGAGTGTACACGGCCTTGTGGGGAGCCAGGGAGAAGGGCCGGGAGGAAACTTTCTGTTTTAATGACTCCGGCAGAACGGGAGAACCAAAGGCCCTGAGAAATAAATGAGCAAAATCACAATTCCGATAAATCCAGGTTCTTTTTTTCCCCCTTTTTTCTAAAAAGGCCACTGGTAAGAAAAGAAAAAGAAAATGTAATTTATGCTTATTGAAAGGAGTCCAGGTTTAAATTGATGGAGTCTCCTGTTTATGCAATAAATCTATTCCCATTCATGTCACCGATATATTTGTCCACACATCCCCGTTCCAAGTCAAATCTTCATTATTTTATTATTCAACAGGGGGCCAAGGGGAGGACAGAGGGGATGGAGGGAGTTCTGAATCGAATTAATAAAGTCTTCCTCTCTCCCCCCTTGAACCATCCCCGTGGACAATTTATTCCAAAGAAGAAGGAGAAAGAAGAACAGCCCACAATTTATGGTCTTTGAAAAAGACCCAAACATAATTAGGCGAAGTTTCAAGTTCACCGAGAAATAAATCCCAGAGAAAGTAGCCCCCGGGTAAAATTTACGTTCTTTGAAAGCCTCCCTGCCTGCTTGCCTCCCCCTAAATGGCTAGGGAGGATGTGCCTGAGATGAGGCTGGGCTTGGGGCCAGGCCCCATCTACGCCACCCTTTCTGAGATGTCCCGGGAGAGCTGTCCAGAAGGCCATTCAAAATTGCCAGGGCCAGGCCCGCTGACCCTCATCACACCATGAAGCTGTGAAAATTTGCTTTCCCTCTTGTCCACTCCCTGAGACTCCCCTTTCAGAGCCTGAAGCCTTCTTTCCAATCTCCAGTGAACTCTAACTAAAAAAGGGTCCTCCCCAGAAGGGCCTCTTGTCCTATCAAGGGTCCCCTGGCTCCCCAGAGCCCTCCCAGCACTGCTGGGAACTTCTCTCTGGGTACCCTTTCAAAGCTCCTTTGGAAAGGATTCTGGGAGGGAGAGCTGCAAGGGAGCATCTGATCTTCTGACTCCAAACTCTTTCCACAAGACGGCCAGGCTCCGATAAGCTAATTACACTCAGGTGTCAATGGCCGTCAGCACCATCCTGCACCAAACACTACGCGTGTTAGTGGCTGAGGCGAGAGTTCTCTGCAAAGGTGTGGGTCATCTCGTAAAGCAGCAAAGGTGGACCAGGTGTTTGAGGAACATCGCCTTGGGAAGCCCAGGTGGGCCTGGAACGAAGGTCCTTATTCCACGGGGGAAGACGTTAATGCTAACTGAAAGGAAAATAAGGTTAGTGCTAATAACGCGCTCTGCAATTTAGACCCAGGTTTGTCAGAAATGATTTTACTTAATTTAATATTAAACTCTATTCAAGCCATTCTTAATTTGGAGAGCCCAAACTGGCATAAATACTAACGACAGGCCCCCTCGCTATGTCTCCTGACTACCACCGCTTCACCCTGTCTAGATCTATACCTCGTTTGTACCCAGTACTTTGTGTCTTGTCTCCCAGGATTAGGCTGTAAACCCTTAGAGGGCAAGCAGGATTTTTTGCCTTTGTTTGTATCCTCAGCACTTATTAAAGGGCCCAGAACGTGGTAGATGCTTAATAAATGCCAGTCGACTGACTGACGTGACTCTCTCTACCTCCATACAATTTTATAGAAATCTTGAACAAGGAGAAGATTGCAATATGTTAAAATATGGTTTGGGATTAACATTTCAGAATCCCCTTCTTCCCCTGATCATTCTCTAGGAAGAATCATGGGATTCCTCCCGCAGATCTGTATCTAGAATTCAAATGAATGAGGCAGTTTGACCTTGAATGGGGGAGGATCCTTCCCAGGGGGTAGACTCCAGGCTAATCCCTGATGGGGGATAGAGGGAGGAGACTGCCCTTAGATAGGTCAATATCCCAGCCACTACTGAGGTGGGGAAAGGCAATGTTCTCATTGAGACCTGAGGTACTCTTTTACATTTAATCCATTCACCAAATGAAAGCTTTTCTTTTTTTATTGACCCATCTCACCCCCAACCCCCTTCTCCAAGAGACTCTTCTCAGGAGTCTGGAAAGGGTTTTAAAAAAAAAAATACTAGTTCTTAAAATTCTAACAGAAACTAAAAAGGAAGTTCATAATATCCTTCTGCAAGAGCCAGACCAGGAGTGGCCTTCACCCACCAAGAAAACAATGGAAGCTGATGGAAGTCTCTGGTGCCTAAAGACTCTGGCATCTGTTCACACACATTAGACGGTATATTCCTATGTTTGGGGTCCTTGTCACATCACTTTGGCATAATGGAGTAGCATCCCCACCCAAAGGAGCAGAACATACTCAACTATATACAATGCTTACTCTGCATAGCATTAATAAAGACAAACAAAAGAACACAAGCAATAAATAACAAAATCTACCATGTAGCTGTGAGCCCACAGCCTCTCTCAGACCCAGGCAACCCCTAGAAGGGCTCACCCAAACCCAGGAATTCCAGGAAGACACAACTTATTTTTATTTCATTCCTTTTGAGTGGCCAAAGGAGCAGAGGATGACATTGAGCTTATAATTCCGGCAGGGTCTTTAGATGGAGAATCAGGAACTCTAGATCCAAGGTTCACATCCTCCTCCTCATGGCACATGTGCTAACTCCAGAACCTGTATAAATTTGAATTCCTTGTTTCTGTTTTATTTCCCATTGCCAGTCAGGACCCCAATTTCTATTTGACATGACCACCTCATCACTAGTGAAGCAGGTGGGGTGACTCAGCGGAAGGGCCCAACGGGGAACAAAATGCTGTTACCATTCAACATTGGTGTAGAGAAGTCAACAAGTCATTTACTAATCACCTACTATGTACCAGGCACTAGGAAAAGCACTGGGGATACAAAGAAAGGGCAAAACAGTCCCTGCCCTCAAGGAGCTCACATTCTAATACAGAAGACAACATCAAACTATGTACCCAAAGAAGTGTCTCTGAATTCGCATCTTTCATTGAGGTTTCCGGTGGACACTGCAGAGCCCATGCATCTCAGTCACTGAGCCCTTCCACTTGAGCGCAGTCTCTCCTTCTTGTGGTCACATCTGCTACTAAAACTTGCATTTGTCTCTCTTCCCCTTTACAGAGTAGCCCTACAGCCCTTCAGAGACAGGGAGGGGCTTGGGGCAGAGGTGTCAAACACCTGGCCAGCCGATAGCACAAGGCCCACAAAACTCCCCAGTAAAGCCTAATCCAGATTAAAATATAACTGGGAAATATTTAACAAAATAAATAAAAATACAGTAAAATACAGCTAACAGTACATTTTAAAACTAAGTCGACATGCAGACAGGGATCTTTATGTATGAATTAGTGACCTTCCCCTTTCTACTCCAATTTGACACCATTGGCTTAGCAGAAAGGGGTGCTATGCTAAGAATCAGACCTAGAGTTTTATAATATTTCAGAAAGGATATTGACAAATTAGAAAACCTACAAAGGAGAGAAACCATCATGGTCGAGGGTCTCAAATCTGTGCTATATGAGGACTGATCAAAGGAACTCAGAATGTCTAGCCTGGAGAAAAGAAGTCTCAGGGAGAACATGAGATCTGTCTACAAGTAATTGAATGGCTGCTCATTCTAAAGAGGGTTTGTGCTGCTTGGCCTGAGAGGGCAGAACAAGAAGAAATGGATGGAAGGTGTGGAGAGAAAAATGTAGGCTCCTAACAAGGAAAATGGTACCAGAGTGGAATGGACTGACTTGGGAGGCTTACAGTCACTTGCAAAATGGCTGGGGTGAACCAGAGGATTTTCAGAGACTTTCTAGCTCTAAATCTAGGACTGAAATTCCATTGTTTTGGGATTGTTGATATTAGCTGTCTCTAATTCACAGGTAGGAGAAACTGAGCCACTAACTCCTCCCATAAGGTCACAAGCAAAATCTAGCATGCCACCCTATAGTAAAAACAGCTCCCCAAATTAACTACAAAGGGCACATGAAGAAAGGTACTATCTGCAACCAGAGAAAGAACTGATAAATAGAAGTATGTGTAGAATGGTTTTACACACACACACACACACACACAGACACATGATAGCCATTACTAGGGCAAGGGGCAGGGGAGAAGGAAAGAAAAGGGAGAAAAAAAGAAAATTGCATGACAACTTTATTATATATTTAAAAGGAATAGCAAGTTGTACATGATAGATTTGTAGTTTCATGTACAAACTTTTTTCTGTTCTACTCTGTTATGGAAATGCTTGTTTTACTTCTTAAGTTCAGAATAAAATAAATATTTTTTAAAAAGAAAGGAAGAAAGAAAAAAGGAAGGAAGGAAGGAAGGAAGGAAGGAAGGAAGGAAGGAAGGAAGGAAGGCAGGAAGAAAGCAAGCCAGGCAGGAAGGAAGGAAGGAAGGAATGAAGGAAAGGAAGACAGGAAGGAAGGAAGGAAGGAAGGAAGGGTGGGCTTTGGATCTGGAGTCTGAGGACCCAGGTTTGAATCCTGCCATGGCTAAATTGGTCATGTGACTTTTATAGCTATAAATCCACGGTCCTGCACATGACAGGGTGCAGGGGGAAGGGGTGGGGCCGGGGGGGGGGGGTGGAGACCTGGGAAGGTTTCTTTTTAAAGCACTTCTAATGGTCCCATTTCTTAGTTAGACAGGATAGCAGTCTTTCACTATGTTGAAAATCAGGAATTTTCAAATTTTGCTGCCCAAGTCTGGCAAAAATGACTTACAGAATACTTTAAAGTTTGCCTAATGCTAGATGTGTGAGGCCTCAGCCCTGCGAGGCTGGTGCTGTGGATGGGCTGTTATTCTCATTTTGAGATGTGAATCTCACTGAGATCCAGAGCAGAAGCCAATGGGGGGGGGGGGGGGTTGCTTGTATAGGTGACTTTGAGACACCATGATAACAAATGAAAAGAGGGCTCCCAACCTGTAGTCCACAGCTCTAACCACTAGGCTATGCTGCTTCCCTGAGATCAGAACAGCAGAAAGCCCTGGGGAGATTTAGCCAGGTGAAACACGGGGAAGGCTCCTGGGACAGACAGCCCTGTTTTGTAACAAACAATGAAACCATCGGAAGACCTGTACTCAGGGCTTCCATCAGTCCATTAGCAGAGCACCATGGCTTCTATCTCCAGTCGTTGTTCTGACTGATCCCTGAAGGACCACCCCAGTGAGACCACAGGAAGTGATGTGCTGGCAAATGTTTTACAACCAGCTCGCTGAAGAAGAAGAAAAAAAAACCACAATTTATTTATATATGTACATATATCTCAAATATTTATATTTATTCATATTTATTGAATACATTTATTTATTTATATTTATAATTTATATAATTTATAATTATTTTGTTAAATATATTTATTAAATATTTATATTTATTTATATATAATATATGTGTATATATATGTATATACAGGACACACTTTCAAGTATTATCTGCATTATTAACATTTTCTGCTTTACTTTCTTATGTCTGGAAATCAACAAAATTATAAATCAAGCCCTGATTTGTAGCATTTGCCAACTTCCAAAGTACAAATACTTACCACAACAATTTAACAACCAGCTGTGTGAGCCAGGTTGAGCTGACTCAAGCACACCCCTGAGTCCGTAGTCATCCTCCCTGACACCATCTTTCTTTCTTTCTTTCTTTCTTTCTTTCTTTCTTTCTTTCTTTCTTTCTTTCTTTCTTTCTTTTTGGAGGAGGGAAGGCAGGGCAATTGGGGTTAAGTGACTTGCCCAAGGTCACACAGGTAGTAAGTGTGTGAAGTGTCTGAGGTTGGTTTTGAACTTGGGTCTTCCTGACTCCAGGGCCAGTGCTCTACTCACTGTGCCACCTAGCTGCCCCACTGACACCATCTTTCCCCATGAATGCTCCTCCATGGCCTCTTCTCTGTTTTTCTATATCCTGACCCTGTCTTTCTCTCCAGCCAAGGTGGCATCAGGAAAAAGAATCCATCCCAGTGGGAAAAAGAGGCTGTTCTAGGGTTTGGCTTCCCAGCTCTCAAGTAGCCCCTTATCCAGGATTTGGGGAGTCAGGCCTCACCCCCATCTCCATCCTCTGCAGGATGAAATAGGCCTTAAGCAACAACTCTTCCTTTCCATCCTCTTGGCTGTTACCAGGGCTCTGAGCTTATGATCAGAGCTTGGAGGAGCTTTAAGGGGTCACTGCCTCCAGCACCATCCCAGATAGATTGGCAAGAGAAGAAAGGAAAGGGGGAGTAACCCTAGAGATGAGGCATGTCCCAGTTGCCCCAAGGAGGCTGTCCCTGAGGCCTTTCCCTTGAACCCTTACCCACACCATGTACTTACCTTGTGATATCCTGTAAAATAGGTGTCTTTATGCATAACTTTCCCCACTGTTAACTGTAAATTACATGAGGGCAAGGAGTAGGTATTGTGTAAACTCTATAACCCTCACCCCGTCCCCACATATACACCCAACTTCACACAGGGCTCTTCAATCAGTCAACCAACATTTAGTGAGCAGCTCACACTCTGATAGAAGGCTGCATACAAGTACATACAAATAAGATGTACACAGGATGAATTGGAGGTAAGGCATTAGCATGAAGGAGGATCAAGGAAGATTTCTTGCAGAAGTGGGACTTTTGCTGAGACCTGAGAGAGGCCAGGAAGTAGAGATGAGGAGGGAGAGAACTCCAGGCATGGGGGACAGCCAGTGATGATGCTCACACAGGGAGATGGCGCATAGTGTTGGTGGAATACCATGGAAGCCAATGTCACTGGATTGTGGTGAATGGGAGGTGGGGGAAGCGAAGGTGGAAGAAGTCTGGGAAGACAGGAAAGGTCAGGCTGCCGTGAGCTTCATATGCCAAAGAGAAGATCTATTGGATCCTGGAGGCAACAAGGATGTTGTAGTTGATCGAGTGTGGTGGGGGGATGGGGGGGTGGGATTAGTCTTGTGCTATAGGGACATCACTTTGACAGCTGACTGAAGAATGGACTGGAGTGAGGAGAGATGTGAGGCAGGAGGCCCACCAGGGGTTATTGCGATAGCCCAGGTAGGAGGTGGTGAGGGCCTGCACCAGAGGTTGGCAGAGTCAGAGGAGAGAAGGGGCTACATAGGAGAGATGTTATAAAGGTAGAAGTTATAAGGCTTGGAAAGTTAAGGCAAGGAGGGAGATTTGAGGGACAGTATAAGATAATGAGTTCGGTTTGGGATATGTCTCCGAGACATCCAATTCAGGATGTGCAATAGGCAGTTGGAAATTCAAGACTGGAGGTCAGAGATTACGGCTAGAAAAATGAATCTGAGAATCATCGACATGGATATGATGGTTGAGTCCATGAGAGGTGATGAGTTCACCAAGTGACACAGCATAGAGGGAGAAGACAAGAGGACCCAGGAGACAAGTTTGAGGAACGCCCACCGTTGATGGCCATGACCTGGAAGAAGATCCAACAGAGGAGAGGAGAAGGAGCAATCAGATGGGCAGGAGGGAGGTGAAAACCTGCAGAGGAGAGAGTATCCAAGAGAAGGTGGCGATTGGTCTTGTTGAAGGCTGCAGGGTTAAAGGCCTTTGATTGGGAAATTAAGATGTCACTGGTAACTGGAGAGAGAAGTTTCTATTGGATGATAAAGTCAGAGCCCAGACTGTAGAAAATTCAGAAGCAAGTGAGAGGAAAGGCCTATGGGAGTCAGCCTTCTGGAAGGGTTTATCCACAAAAGGGGAGAGAGAAACGGGACCATAACCAGAGGGAGTGGATGAATCTGGTGAGTTTGTTTGTTGTCTTTAAGGATCTGGGAGACATGGGCCGGTTTGCAGACTAGGAACAGAGTCAGTACTTAGGGAGAAATAGGGAGAGAATGCAAGTGGGGAGATAAGGTAGAGACTTAAGATAAATCCCGCAGCTAGCAAGAGCTTAATAAATGTTTGTTGAATGATTTAATCTCTCAGGAGATTTTTCCCAAGGTTCATTCATCCTGTCAGATGCTCATTTGCCTTTTCTCCCCAGGGTCTAAATGAAGTCCTTCTTGATACAGTCGAGTCACCCACTTCTTTCTCAGGCGGAGATGAAGAACATGGAGGTTGGGACCTCTTGCCATTGGCCCTTCATGACCATCACAACACAGTAGGAAAAGCGTTCGAACCCTGCCTCTGTCGCTTGTCCCCATGTGGTGTTTTTCAAGTCCCTTCATTTCTCTGGTCCTCATCTGTAAAACAAGAGAGCTGGACGAGGCCCCTCCAGCCTTAAGTCCTATGACTTCAACAACTGTGAATGAGACCAATTGGTAATCAGCAGCCGCAGCCACATAGAAGGCACTGCTGTAAAGAGCAAAGAACACTGGGCTCAGAATCAAGGGCATCTGGGTTCAAATCCTACCATTCCCACTTTCCAGCTGACAAGCCACTTCACTCCTCACGAGTCAGGTTTCCTCATGTATAAAATGGGGATGAGACCCGTAGTATGTACTTCATAGGGCTGAGGTAAGATCCAGTCAACAAGCTTTTATTAGGCACCTATTATGACCTAGATACCCAGGGATTGCAAATCGAATAATCCCTGACGCCAGCATTCTGATGGGAGGACAGTAAGTACCTACTAAAATACCTAGCGTTAGTAAACACAAATGCACACATCGTTAGTAGTGCAAGGGAAGGTGAAGAGAGGAGGGCATCAAGCATTCGTTAAGCACCCGCTGTGTGCCAGGTACCTCTGTGTGCCAGGCACCATGTGAAGCTCTTTACAAAGATCGTCTCCTTTGGTTGTCACGATAACCCTGGAGGTGGGTGCTGCTAGTTGAGGAAATTGAGATGAGGTGACTTGCCCAGGGTCACACAGCCAGCGAGTGCCTGGGACTGGATTTGACTGTGGGTCTTTCTGACTCCGGGACCAGCCCTCTACCCTCTTCAATACAAGGGAGTTTGGGAGGGAGGGCTCTGACAGTTGAGGGAATCAGGAAAAGGGGATAAATTACTATGCAAATTGTAATGGTAATTCTTATAATTGGTACGCATTCTGTTGGAGGGGAAGCAGTGGAGGAAGAGAACAAGAGGAAAACCTTGACTCACTCTATAGGGAGGAAACGTTCTTTGGCACCACCTTGGCTCCCCTTGGGAAAAGAAGACACTGCGTAAACTATCCCTGGTTCTTCTAAGCCCCAACTCCCAGATATCTCATGGGTAAGAATGGAAGATCCTTGAGGGCGGAGGCCATCTCACTTTTCTCTGTGTCCCCAGGTGGTAGCACATTGACTGGCACACAGTAGCTTGAGAAGTCTTTGTAGACTGATTCATCAAATTATCTCATCAAAGCAGATAACCTTTTTAAAGAGTTTAGCACAGTAGCTGGCACTCAGTAGGTGCTAAATAAATACTCATCCCCTTCCCTTCATCTATTGGCTTAACATGGTGGTTAGAGCCTTGTGTCTCTCTCACCTCCCCTACTAGACTAGAAGGTCTTTGGAGAGGAGGGAAGGTACTTTCTGTTTCATTCATCCAAGCATTTGTAGAGGGCTAATTGGTCTTTAATCAACTCTTCTCCCCCAACTAATTGATAAAGCCACAGAAAACAAAGAATGAATAACAGAGGTAATGAGGTATTGATATGTTAATTATGTGTTCTACTAATTATAAAAACGGGTTTTTGCCTTGTGTCCTCTTATGAAATGCAAAAACATTTTTCTGACTCAGAGTGAATTTGAAGGGGAGTTTGGGATTGGCTGGCTGAAAATTGGCCATGCCCCTGGAGGCTTTTAAAAAAGCCAGTCTGTCATCCCTGGAGTTCCACTTCAGTTCACCAAAAACTCACCGTGTGACCTTGGGTGAGTCACTGGACTTCAGCTCTGAGCCTTAGCTTGCCCAGCCACTTCAGGAGAAATACTGATCCCTTTTCTTCAACAATCCCTTTTTCTCAACACTGTTGTGAGAATCATGTAAGACAAGTGTAACACGAGTTTGGCGTGTGCCCTGATCACCTTTGATGGAATCACCCACACTGGAAGCACTGGAGACCTGTTCCTGGAAGACAGGAGAGCTTGCACCTGGTTGGGCATTCTATGCCAGCCTCCTGGCTGGCCAGAAGCCGTCTTTTTCCACCGGCTGCATTGCTGGAACAGTCTGTGTCTTTAAAACTACCTTATAGTACAGTTTGTCTCTTTCTTTCCTGCATTGACGTCTAAGGGTGATGGGCTGTTCCTTTACAGCAGGTGACATCATGTGGCACATGGGGAGGGCCTGAGGGCCACCCCTCCCCACCTTCGGCCAAGAAATGGGTCTTGGTCTTGTTTCATTCTTCAAAGTTCAAAGCGAAAAGAATTCAGTCCCTGACCTGGGACCTGGAGCCATGGAGGCCTGGGACCCTGGGATTCCAAGGCTGCACCTGGCAGCCAACATAATCCAGAAGTCCCAAGAAGGCAGAATCCAGGGTGCTAGGCCAGTGGAACTTTGGACTTGAACTGGCTGGGACTAATGTTGTAAACTAAAGCTCTAAAAGTATGGGAACTTACTATCGCTCCACAGTGTCAGTCAAAGACAGAAAAACCTTCTGCCCTGGGGGGCTTTAAATAAAGGTTTCACCACTAAGGGCTGTTTTGATTGCACGTGCATTAGAGCAGAGAACATGACTTCCCTGGGTCATGTTCACTCTGCCAGATTAATTAATTAATTGACCTATCTAGAGTTTAAACAAAGACCATCAGCTGCCTCAGTTAAGAGCTCTCAAATATAGATTATCAAGGGAGATGACGTATATGCAAAGAGCTCTATAAACATTAGATATTATTCCTATCGTTATCAGGGGATGACGATGATTGATGGTGACGACCATGGTGACTTGTTGGTCTGTCGGGTTGGTAGGCAAGAGGGCGTGACTAGCTCAGAGCCTCTCCTTTTCTCTGGTGGGGATGCCGCTGAAAGTCCGCATTCAGTGAAGGCCTGAAGTCCACACTCTATGAGGAGCTGCTGAAGCACCTGGGGTTTTACTCTGAAGAAGGAGGATTCAATATATTTCTTGAAGTATTTGAGGGACCATCGTGGGCCTTGTTATTCTGGGCCCCTGATGGCAGAATTAGGAACATTGAATGGATGTTGGAAAGGGGCCAATCTGGCCTCGATGCCAAGAAAACCTTTTTAACGATTCGAATTGTTCAAAAATGAAGTGGACGCCTCCGGAGAGCATGGCCTGTCCTTCACTGAGGTCTTCTGGCAAAGAGAGCCAGGTGCCCTCTTGTTCTGTGTGTCGTAGTGGGGAATGACTGACTTCAGGTTGGCCTGGACATAGATGAGTTGCCATCCAACTCTGATGCTCTGTGATTCTGTGAAGCTACGGAGGGGGATATGCTTCTGCCTGTGCCTAGAAGAGCCCTCCTTCCCCTCCCGTTCATCCAGGTCCAGTCTCCAGTACAGCATGTTGTGGCATTGTGTGAATTGCCCGAGATCACACAGCCAGCACGTACAGAGTCAGCCTCAGACAGAGCAAGGAAGGCCTGGATTGGGGATGTCCTAGAACCCTCCTACAGGTTCTCAAAAGCTGATTGTTAAATTCTCAGTGTCTTTACATCTCAGAAATCTGCAAATGCTACATATCAGGGCTTGGTTTGTTGTTTCATCTAGACTTAATGAAATGATGAAGGAAATGTTAATAATGCCAATTAAACTGAAAAGTGTCATGAGTATTTTTTTGAGAGGCAGTTGTTAAACGTTTGCTAGCACACCTCTGCCTGGTCTGAGCCCTCTCTGTGACATGCACTGGCTGTCTGACCCTGGGTAAGTCACTCACTCTTTAAGACTGTAAGTCACAGGGGCAGCTAGGTGGAGTAATGAGTAGAGTACCAGCCCTGGAGTCAGGAGGACCTGAGTTCAAGTCTGCCTTTGACACATTTACTAGCTGTGTGACCTTGGGCAACTCATTTTACCCCAATTGCCCTGCCATCCCCCTCTGCAAGCAAAAAAAAAAAAGAAGTACAAAAGATTGTAAGTCACAGCTGATATGTATTGCTGAAAGGATTTTTAATACCAGGAATCACCCAGGTTGATGAACTTATAGACCTTTCTTCCTCAAAAAAAAAAATTCTCTCTGTTATTTTCTGAGAAATGTTCTCAGCTGAGGAAGGATCATGGTTCTTATGAGGGGGCTTTGTGGATGATGATGGATGGAGTAAGAGGAAGGGGCAGGAAGGAGGGCCCCGCCACCTGGTCTGTGTCTCTGCTAAAGACACAAGGGCAGTGGGAAGCCTGAAGCTGAAGAGCTAAATATTCCATATGTAAGCAGCATATGAAAGGAATGACTTCTGAAAAAGGGGAGGATCATTTTTTCAAGCCCCAGCGAGGCCATTGCAGGGAATCTCTGTCCCAGGGTGGAGAAGGCTCATCTGCCTAGTGTGGTTTAGACCACGACACCCCTAAGGTGGGGAGTTGAAGGAGAAGAGACAGAGGCAGAAGCTGAGACACTGGCCACAGAGGTCTGACCTGGGGCCTTGGAAGGAGCTACCCACTGGGCACTTGGAGCCCAGTGATTACCCATCATCCATCTGTCTTGGGGAAGCCCCCAGGGTTGTTATTGACCAAGATGAGGCCTCTGAGGATGGACAAGGCGGGTGGAGGGAGTGTGGAGCTGCCTCACTTTCTCCCCCCTTCCCTATAAGTGAGCTCTTGAAAGACATTAAGCTGTAACGGGGCTCTCCCTGCCTTCCTCTTCTCTTTTCTCTACCGGTCCTTCAAGGCTCAATCAAGCCCACATCCCCCTGGGTGTTTGCCAGCCCCCAGCCTCTCTGGCCTCCCTCTGAATCTCCGCTCCCACTCTCCATTTCATATCCCACCACTTTCCAGCTGTCTCCTTCTTATACTTTTTCTCCCCAGGTTCCAAACTCCCTATGGGCAGGGTCTGTACCTTCTCTTTCTCTCTATCCCCCCACAGCCTTAGAGCACAGGGCACCCAGGAGAAGGAAGGAGATGTGAGCAGCATGCTTGGATGGGGAATCAGGAAAGCCCGGATTCATATCCTTCTGCCCGTCACTAGCTGTGTGGTCCTGGGCAAGTCACTCGCCCGCTGCCTGCCTCGGTTTCCCCCCCCTGTCAAGTGGAGATTATTAATGGGACCTAAGTCCCAGGGTGGCCGGACGGTTCCAAAGAGAGCATGTACTCAAAGCACTGCGAGCATTTTAAGAGAATAGAAGGGCCCTAACCGTTAATATTATTATTATTATTAATAATAATTATAGGGGCCCAATAAAGAGCTGAGCTGACCCATAGGCTACAAAAGCTGGAAAGAGTCTTAGGTTCAAGATCATCATTTTGCAGATGAGGAAACCGAGTCTGACAGGGAAGGTCACTTCTTCTTGTTCAGTCACGTCCAACTTTTTAGGTCCCCACTCACATTACAGATGAGGAAACTGAGGCAAACTGGGTTAAGTGACTCGCCCAGTAGTACGTGTCTGAGGCCAGATTTGAACTTGGGCAGAGGAGTCTCCCTGACTCCAGGCCCGGCACTCTGGCGCCACCTAGCTACCTGAGGCCAGTTGGCTGCTAATCGGAGAGCAAAGGCTTGATTCCCCTCTCGCTCCTCTCGCTCTGACTCCACGTCCCGAGTTGCTTCCATTAACCACACTGCTGTGTTGAATTGAGTCGACTCGAGCTGAGTGAGCTAAAATCAGAGGAATGCTACAAGAGCTCAGCTATTCACTACCTGTTTGACCCTCGGCAAGTTCTTCCTTCTCCCGTACCTCAGTTTCTTTTTCTGTAAAATAAGGGCCTCTGATGCCGTTTCCAGTCCTGGATCTATAATCCTATGACCTCTTGATTAAATTATCTCTAATGCCTTCCAGCCCAAGGATCCTACTAGTCTAAGTCTTGGAGGACAGCCTCATGGAACCACCTTCCAGGTGCTGTCTTGGTTTGATTGGCCCCTCCTCATCCTAGACAGGGGTTTCTCTATGGCCCATTGGTTACTCTGGGGTGGGGAGGGGGTGGCACCATTCTTCTCCATGCAGATTCTAATCCATCGTCCCTTCAGCGGCCAAAGTAATTTACGTCAAGTGTAGAGCTGCCCAGGCTGCTCCCCTGCTCAATGCAGTCCCATGGCTCCCTAGTCCCTCTAGAATCCAATGGCCAACACAGCCTTAGCGCAGGCAGACTTTCCGACACCCCGGATGTACTCTTCTGATTGACTGATAAAGCTCCTTGCAACCTCTTCCCTGTGTTCCCAGCTTCATTCTACCTTATTCTTCCCCCACTCTCCAGAGTCCAGACAACATGGCCTGCTCCATTTCCACCCTCCCTTTCTGTGCCTCTGCACTGGCAACATGCCCCACATTTGGGATGCCCTCCTTCAGTTCTTTTTGTTGTTTGTCAGTCATTTTTCAGTTGTGCCCAGCTCTCCGTGGTCCCATCTGGGGTTTTCTTGGTGAGGATATTAGAAGACTTTGCCATTCCTTCTCCAGCTCATTTTACAGATGAGGATGTTGAGGCAAACAGGGTTAAGTGACTTGCCCAGGTTCCTACAGCTAGTGTTTGAACTCAGGAAGATGAGTCTTCCTGACTCTAGATTCAACTCTCTATCTACTGTGCTGCCCAGCTGCCCCACCTGGCACATAGAAGGTGCTTAATAAATGCTTGCTGATGGACACACTAAGAGACCTCTGATATCCCTCCTGACTAAAGTTTTAGGATTCTATGATAGAACAAGAAGAGCACCACCCCCCTCCCCCGAAGTGGCTGCTCTGAGCAATTTAACAGAGGCTGCCTCAATGTGATGATGCCTTAGTCCGAAGGAGGGGCGGGGGGGCTGTCAAATACTGAATCTGGCCTGCAAGGGAAGTATTTGAGAAGTTTGTGGGAGGAGGGGTTCTCTGTGTCCCTCCTGTCTCACTGTTCATACTTAAGGTCAACCCTGACAAGCAGGAACAGGCTTAAGGTATAACTGGAGGAGTCTAGGTTAGACCTTTGGATGCACTTCCTTAGCTCTGAGGAAGATAAGGCACTGGAGACCATCCGAGGCTGACCCTTTGGAGGAAACTGAGGCAGATGAACTGGAGGAGACATTTCTGGGAGTGGCCTGGGGACTGTGCTGTCAGAGACAGGGTAGTAAACAGAGGACAGGAAGAGCATAGCCAGTGAGTAGGGGTGAGGGTGGAAAGCAGGGAGCCACTAGGGAAGTCTTTAAGCTTCCATTTTAGTCAAGTGGGCAAGTCAGGAGCCTGACTACAAAGTGAGAGTGAAAGAGGAAGTGGAGGGAGGGAGGGCAGACAGCTTTTTTCAAGGAATTTGGCTGTGAAAGAGAAAAGAGATATGGAACCATAGTTTAAGGGGAGGGCACAGTGAGAGGCTTTAAGGAATGAGAAGACTTGGGTGTGTTTGAAGGGAGAAAGGAAGGAGCCGGTAGTTAGAGATGGCTGAAGATGAAAGAGGAAGGGCGGATGGCTGCCATTGACCACTCTATACCATGCTAACTGCAAAGTATAGAAGCAAAACTACAAAGTGTGGGTGCATTATAGGATCATAGATCAAAAGCTCGATGGGACCTTTGAGGTCCTCTGGACAGTGAGCTCATTGAGAGCATGGACTCTCTTTTGCCCCTCTTTGTATCTCCAGGGCTTAGCACAATGCCTGGCACATAGTAGGCACTTACTAAATGCTTGTTGACTGACTGACTTACCAGTCCAATTCCACCCTCATTTAACAGATGAGAAGACTGAGGGAAAGGAGATTAAATGATCTGTCCAAGGCCACACAGGTGGTAAGCATCAAAGGTGGGATTTGAACCCAGTATGGTTGGTGTTGCTATGGGAAATTTGGAGAAACAAGCAGGGCTCTTGAGGATCTCGAGCTATTTCCGGCCACTAGGGCCCATTCTACCAACACCTATCTTCTGGTAATGCTGGTTAGTTGGTTGGTTGTTGTCCTTCATTCTCAAAGAGGGCCAAAGTGACATCACTACGCTTGAGTCACGTTTCAATGCGTCCGACTGTGGCTGATCAGCCCAATACAAACTTGGAATGCTCTACCACAGGGCGGGCAGAAAGAGTCCCTGTGAACATTTGGGGTGGATACTCCAAACCTGTGCATCCTGTGTTTCCTTTGAGCTATTTCATTTCTGCTTTGCTCATAGAGCACAACACCTTCTCTGATGTGGGCACGCCATGTTGGGTGGTCCTGTGCCAGTGTCTCCCATGTCACACAATCAACTCCAAAGTTCTTGAGAGAGACATTGAGAGTGTCCTTGTATCGCTTCTTCTGACCACCATGTGAGTGCTTGCCCTGTGTCAGTTCTCCATAAAATAGTCTTTTTAGCAAGTATAGTTGCATTCCAACAATGTAGCCAGCCCATTGGAGTTGCGCTCTCTGAAGCAGAGTTTGAGTGCTTGGCAGTTTAGCCCAAGTAAGGACCTCAGTGTCTGCTACCTCATCCTGCCAGGTCATCCTCAGAACCTTCCTAAGACAATTCAAACAGAAGTGATTCAGTTTCCTGGCATGATGCTGGTGGATTGTCCAGGTTTCACAGGTGTACACCAATAAGGTCAGCACCATGGCTCTGTAGACCTTCAGTTTGCTAGTCAGTCTGATACCTCTTCTCCCCCTTACTTTCCTTTGGAGGCTCCCAAACACTGAGCTAGCTCTGGCAATGCCTGCATCAACCTCATTATCAACGTACACATTCCTGGAAAGTACACTACCAAGGTAAGTGAACTGATCTACAGCATTCAAAACTTCTCCATTTGCTGTAACTGATGGTTCCACGTACAGATGGTGCGGTGGCTGATGGAGCACCAGTGTTTCCTTGGTGTTAATTGTTAGGCCAAAATTAGCACAAGCAGCAGAGAATTGGTTCATGCTTCATTGCATCTTAGCTTCAGAGGCTGCATTGAGTGTGCAATCATCCGCAAACAGAAAATCATGCACCAGCACTCCCTCCGCTAATGCTAATGTGTCTGTGAATTATGCACTCCTGCAATCTAGAAGACTCCCCACTGTCAATGCCCCATAAGACGATGGCAGAACACATAGACCATCATACATCCATCATACATCAGGGGTAGGGGACAACTGGTAGACAGCCCAAGAACAGCAATGGTGCCCACCTGGTGTCTAAAGAAGGCCACCTGGTGACCTTGCTGTGGCTTAACTTGGGCTCATGGAAGGACTTCCAGGAGTCCTTGAACTTCGACAGAGAAAAAATTACATCTTTATTTCAAACTAATTTGTTTCTTTTGTAATCCCATGCATTTTATTTGATGCATTTTAAAAAATTCTTTTGGAGGAAGGATTCTCCAGATTGCCAGAGGAGTATGTGATATTTAAGAAAGGTGAAAAAAACCCCTGCTTTGTGGAGAATTTCTTGGAGAATAGAGTCAAGAATCTCAGCACATGTGAAGGTATGCAGGGCTGACAGTCTTTGCCAGCAGAAGGCATGCCCACACCATCGAGACTGTGGAGCCATCAGAGTAAGCACCGAATTCTTGTGCCTCTGGGGAAGGAGGAAGGATACTGACAAGGACTGAGGTAGTTGTCGTGTCCTGGAAGAGGCTAAACAGAAGCCCCAGATCAACATTCTTGGCTTTGCTCCTACTTGCCATGTGACCTCAGGCACTTTCCTCTCTCTCCAGGCCTCAGTTTCTTCGTCTGCCAAATGACTTGGTCATCTCTAAACTCCCTTCCAGTTCTGACATTCTGTGGGCCTGTTCAGAAACATGGCCCATCTGGTTCTCATTGAGAAAGCTCATTTTCTCAAGAGATGCCTTCCCAGCTCCCCCACTTCAGCCACCCACCTCTGACAAGTCCAATCCCCCACCCGCACAATCCACAGATTCCCACAGTGTGACTCCCTCGCCTTCTCTTTCCGAAGGGTCATGTTTTATAGACTGTTGTTTTGTGTGCATGGCTTGGGGGTTGGGATTGGTTGTTGGGTTGTTTTTTATGTTGTGGGTTGGGTTTTTTTCTGAGTAAGATTTCTCTCCCCTTTCAGAAACAATGAAAATAAACTTTTGACTTGTGTACAGCCTTGGAAGGAAATTGATGTCACAGAAAGGGCCCTGAACTAGGACTTGCTGGATCATAGCTCTGCCAGAGAAGGGAACCAGGGGTCACCTCGTCCAACCACCTTTATATCACAGAGAAGGAAAATGAGGCTTGGAAATAAGTAACTTGCTCATGGTTGTACAACTGGGAAGTGGAAGAGCCAAGATTTGAACCCAAGCCCTCTGATGCCAAAACCCACATTCTTTGTCCTACAAGGAGGTCAGTAAATCCCACTCTTCTGCTCGCTGGGCTTTAGCATCCCATCTATGGATGGGATGTTCTAGATGTTCTACTGCCCACCCCAGCTCTAGGTTCTATGGTCAGTCAACACAGGAGCATTTGCTGAGCTCCTTCTAGTGTTTACAATCCTTGTTCTAAGACTCTGCCAGCCTTGACATTCCATGTTCTAAGACCCTTCCAGCTCTGACATTCCCTGTTCTAAGACCCTCCCAGCACTGACATTCCCTGTTCTAAGACCCTCCCAGCACTGACATTCTATGTCCTAAAGCCCCTTCCAGCCCTGACACTCTAGGTCTGTGACAGCCTGACCTCTGGAGGACCCCAACAGGCAGCCAGAGTTTTCTAGGGGAAGGTTTCCTAATAGCTTTGAGATTGTGACATGCCCTCTGCTTGCCACTGCCCTGGGGATTTTTTGGAAACCCCCAGTATTTGAGTCACAGACCTAAGGCCCTGGGCCCAGCCACAGGGTCCTGACACCTCCGGGGGGTCCAGCAAGAGGCTCTGAACCAGATGACTTCATAGGCTATTCCTGTTGCCTCTGCCATCCTGTCTGTCACTGGGCTTGGTGACTCACCAAGGCAAAACTCAGCCCGAGAACAGCCAAGTTCATAAAAAAGAAGAATTTTTAAAACTTGAAAAATACTTTTTTTCCCTGTCCTTTCCTTTGGAAAGCTCAGCAGGCGGGCAGGCATTCCTGGATCATTCACCCTTCCAGAGGGGCCAGGAACTAAGAATTATAGAACCCCAGGGCATGGCCTTCCCCTCTTCTCCCTCTCCCACTCTTTCTATCCCCCCTCTTGCCAATCTTCCCTTCTTCTCATTATTCTTCCTCTCCTTTCTCTTCTCTTCTCTCTTCTCTTCTCTTCTCTTCTCTTCTCTTCTCTTCTCTTCTCTTCTCTTCTCTTCTCTGTCTCTTTCTGCCTCTGTCTCTCTCTCTTTGTGTGTCTCTGTCTCTCTCTCCCTCCCTCCCCCACTCCCTTCCACTTCTTCCCCTCTCTTTGTCATGACTGCCTTTCTCCTACTTCCCCCTACTTCAGCCAGGAGTGCTAACATAGATAGCACCCTCCAGGACCAAGTCTGTCTGCACTCTGACAAAGTCCTGGCCTTGAACCAGAAGAATGGACAGAATCAGCATCCACTCTTCTTGGTTACCCTAACTTGTTCTGAGCTCTGACCCCCTCGCTGTCAGGCCCACCTACCTAAGCCCCAGACCCTTTCTTCCCTAGCCTGCATTCTCTTGGAATATTTTTTCCATTTATTTTTGATTATTTATTTATTTTTAACATTCTTCTTTTTTTTAATTTTGAATTCTGAGTTCTCTCCCTCCCTCCCAACCCTTCCCCACCCATTGAGAAGGCAAGAAATATGATATAAATTATGTATGCGAAATCATGCAAAACATATTTCCATATTAACCGTGTTGCAAGAAAAATAAAGTGAAAAAAATATGCTTCAATCTGCACTCAAATGCCATCAATTCTCTCTCTGGAAGTGGATAACATTTTTGATCTTGCATCCTTTGAAATTGTCATGGAACATTATCTTGATCAGATTAGCTAAGTCTCACAATTGATCATTGTTACAATGTTGCTATTACTGTGCACCATGTTCTCCTGGTTCTGTCTACTTCACTTTACATCAGTTCATATAAGTCTTCCCACCTGGCCTGCAATCTTGATCCTTGCTACTAGAGTCCTTGGAAACTGGACCTTCGCTTGGCTAATGGTACCTGCACCCACCTCTCTGTGCCAGCTTCTATGGATTTGACCTCTGGCTCATTTGCCTAAGACTTGCAACTCACTTCCACCAGGTCTATGTGACCATTTGCCTGTCTTGGTCTTGTTCCTTACTAGCCAACCCTGTTCATTACCACCTAAGTCCTAGCATTAGACTCCCCTTTCTCCTCTTCATCCTATTCCTTCCCCTGGCCTTCATCCAGAAGCTCAAGACCTAATACCTTAGTTAGGTTATGAGACCACTAAGTGGTTTAGTGGCTAGAGATAAGTCTGGAGTCAGGAAGACCTGAGTTTAAATCCTGCCTCAGACTCTTAGTAAATCTATGACTCTCGTCAAATCACTTAACCTCTGACTGCTTCAATTTCCCCTAACTAAAATGAGGATCTTAAGAGCCCCTACCTCCAAGAGTTTCTATGAGGGTCAACTGAGATCATATTTGTAAAGGGCCTGGCATGTTCCCTTTCCCCTGCCCCACCCCATCCCAGGTGAGGAGACAAAAAAACCTTAAAGCATCTGTTGTTGAAGAACTGGGTTTTTATCCAGAGACCCTTGCTCTCTCTGCAATATATTTACCTTTATCTTATACTTCTCCCATCCCTTCCCTTTGCATATATTCACAGAAACCCAGATCCCCTGAGGAGACATTAGACCCCTGGATGACCTTTCCAGCCCTGGACTATTCTTCCTTCCCAAATACCCCTGTGCCACACTGGGCCAGGAGGAGTAGTGGCTGTCCTCCTATATCTTCACTGCCCATTCTACCTCCTCCTTCTACCTCCATCATTCAGAAACTTCTCTTCCTTTGAGGCTCCCATCATTCAGATCAAACACCCTATTCGAGTCCTGGTGACCACTATATCCTAGACTCTCTGTCCTCTCTGAAGGAGTTCAGTATCTGGATCACAGCTTTCCTCTTCTCCCTGAACCAATCCCTACATTCATCCTCATTCCTGGGGCCTTCGTTAGTGCATGTTGAACCTCCTAGCTCATCACACTCCTCAGAACTCCGCTCATTGCCTTCACCTCATCTCAGCTCTCCTTAAGAATACCTAAGGATGGCCAAGCCTCCCTGTTACCCCTCACTGTTCTGCTCCCCAGGACACCCCACTCTTAGATTTCCCTGTTTGATCTTAACCTCCGAGTCTTCTTTATCTCTTTATCCCTCACTCACCCCAGACCTACTTTTTATAATTTCTTTTTGATGTAGACCATACAAACATGAGCCTGGTGATCAATATACAGAAAAGACAGAAGAGGAATGTACATGAAATTGGGTAGTTCTCAGATATGCAATTTGGGGTAATTTTTAGAGCCAACTTCAGAGACAGGAAGATGTAGATTCCTGCCTCTAACATACACTGACTGGGTCACACTGGGGAAGTCATTCCATCCCATAGTGCCCCCAGAGACAGGGCCAGACTTAAAATCAACATCTTCTCATCTGGGGGTGGGGTCTCTATATCAATGAAATCACAGGTTCAGTCCCCACTAGAGGCAGCTATATGGCACAGTGAACAGAATTCTGGGCTTGGAGTGAGGAAGACCTGAGTCCGAATTCAGCCTTAGACCCTTGCTAGCTGTGTGACTCTGGGCAAGTCACTACTTCTGTCTGCCTCAGTTTCCTCAACTACAGAATGGGGGTAATGAGAGCACCTACCTCCCGGGGTTGCTTTGAGGATCGATGGAGATCACATTTGTAAAGTGCTTAATGCAGTGCCTTGCACATAGTCGGTGCTGAATAAATGTTTCTTTCCTTCCTACCTTCTCACCCCCTACATTAATTTTAACACAATAGTAACCAAACTCTTTTGTTTGTGTTCCTTTTTGAACTTCCTGTGGCTCTCTTCTGTGAATTGTTGAGATGTTCCATTGATGCTTTTCCCCCCTTTTCTTCATTTTTTGCATCATTATTACTGTTCATCAACTCCTTCTCTCCCACTAACCGAAAGTCCTCCAGTGTAGCTGATTAATATTGTCAAGCAAAATGAATCAACCCATTGGTCAGGTCTGCAGATACATCCCACTCAACACCTCTAATCCAGTGGTCTCCAAACTTTTCTGAACCTCATCAATATTTTCCTTTTCCTGGTGCATATATTGGAGTAGCAGGTGGAGAATATTTCCAGTGGCACCTGCCCAACTGCCACTATGGCTGCCCAGAATTAGGGGTAGGTTATAACCTATAGACCAAAGTGTGGCACTAGACAGGGAAAAGTGGGTGGAGTGTTAGGCTATCATGGGTGAAAAGAAGGTATAGTTGTGTTGTAGACAAGCCTCCATGACTGGTTGTCAGTGGACTATGGGATATCCTCCATCTTCCAACCTTCTGATTGGTTGATCATGTACTCTTTGGAGTTGAGTGGCCCTTGGAAATCATGCCTTGGCCCCCACTTTGGATACCACTGGTCTCATCCTTTACCTCTCTGCCAAAACATGATGAGTGTACTTCATCAGTCTCCTGAAGTCACATCTGATCATTGCATTGGTTAGAGCTATAAAGTTTTTCAAAACTGTTGTCCTTTGCAGTGTTGTAGTCATGATGCGAATCATTCACCTGGTTCTGTTCACTTCTCTCTGCAAAAGTTCAGAGAATTCTTCCCAGGATTCTTAGAATCTGTCATAATTGTCCTTTCTTAACCTAAACCTGTCTTTGCCATGACCTTCAGTCCACTCTACCTTTCCATCTTCTCCCAAACCATGACCCCTGTTGGGCTTTGTTATCCTGTCTTTGCAATCTTGGCTTTCCTTTGGCAACTTTTAACCAGTTCAACTATCCTCTGTCCCCTACACTCAAATTACCTTTCCCCCTTTTCCTATCATTGATAAGGCCTTGCCTAGAACCCTGGCTTACCCCCACTATCTACCTTCTCTACTCCTACTCTCACACTGCTGAATACAGCTGGAGGAAGTCACTCAAGGCAATTGTGTCTAATGGGTTCACTATAAATCTATGTTATCTAATCTTAACTGAGCCCTCATTGCTACAGTGTAATCCTTTTATTCTTCCCTAATTGGCTCTCTCATCCTCCCCACAGCAGCTGTTCCAAACCCATTTATCTCTTCTCAAGCCTCCTACAACATACTTTCTCCCCCTTTCCTCTCAGGGGAGGACTTTGACTCAGATTTCACTGAAAAAATATTGACTATTGGATGGGAGTCCCAATTCTCCTCCTCTGATCCCCTCAATACTATTCCCTATGCTCCAATCTCAAATGAAGAGGTGACTCTCCTTGGCAAGGCTGGTGCCTTCAATACTAACCTCTTATCTCTTCTCAGGGCTTGATCAATACCCTCCCCCTCTCTAATCCTTGATTCCTACAGTATCAGTTCTCCCCCATCCTTTAAAAGAAACCTGACCTTACCATCCCCTCAAGGTATCATCCTGTACCTTTTCTTCCTTTTATGACTAAACTTCAAAAAAAAGATACTAATTTCTTTCACTTCCTCTCCTCCCACTTTCTTCCCAAACCTTTATACTCTGATTTCTGACCTTACCACTCAACTGAAACTGATTTCTCCAAAGTTCCTAGCTTTTCATTGTTCAGTCCAATGACCTTTTCTCCACCTCCTTCCTTCTCAATATCTCTTTAGCATTTGCTACTGCTGACCACTCTCTTCTTCTTAATAGTCTCCTGTCAGTTGTTTTAATAGTATCCTTCTCCTCTACAACTCCTTCCACCTTCATGGTTACTCCTTCCCAGATTCCTTTGCCCTTTCCCCTGCCAGTGGGGGTCCTCAAGGCTCTATCTTGGGCCCTTCTCTCTTCTTTCTATAGATCTTGTCTTGGTGAATTCACTAACTCCAATGAGTTCAATTATCATCTCTGTAAATGACTCTTGTATCAATATACATCTATATACACACACATATTTGTATATATTATATACTATATATATATATTTATGTATATATATCCAACCATCATGTCTCTCTTGAGTTCTAGTTTTATACAACCGTCTACTAGACATATCAAACTGGATCTCCTGTGGGAATCTGAACTTCATTATAGCCAAAATAAAACTCATTATCTTTTCCTTTGAACCTGTACCCCTCCCCACATACCTTACAATTCTCCAATTTCTGTTGAAGGTACTACTGTCCTTACAGTCACCCAGAGTCATGACCTCAGAGTCAGACTCAGCTTTGTTACTCTCTAATAAGAATAGAAATAATTAGCATTTAAAATTTATAAAACATTTTACAAATATTTTCTCATGTTATCCTCATAACAACCCTGGAAGGTAGGCACTATAATTATCTCCATTTTACAGTTTTCAAAATTGAGGCAGAGATTAAATGACTTGCCCATAGCTACTAAGTGTCTGGCTAGATTTGAATTCAAGTCTTCCTGACTCCACGATCAGCACTCTATATACACTCTGCCACCTAGCTGCCCATGAGTCACTATGGCCAAAACCTTTACCAGCTGATGACCCACCTTCTTAACTAAACTAGACCTTAGATGACAGTTGGTCCATTGCTGAGACTGAACTTGAAACCTTCAAAGCACCTGCCAGAGGTTGGGCTCTGCCGGTGTAGCCTTAGAGGGTCACCTGTACACCACAATGAAGCATCTGAGAAAGACTTAAGCAGAGGCAGATCAATCTTCAGAGAGACTACTACCTGGTTCAAGATGATGAAGGCACAAGTTGTATTTGATTCAAGCCCATCCACCAAGTGTTAATAGTGTTGATTATTAGGAGAGAAAGGGTGGACATCTGGCCTCAGAGTCAGAGAGATCTGATGACACATACTGGCTTTGTGACCTGGGACATCACTGAACCCCAAAGTGCCCCAAGAAATTCTCTGACACATGAAGTTGCAGAAAAGGTGCCCACTTGCATTAGTAGAAGGAGTTTCCTCACTTGGGAGTTACCTGTACCAATGACATCACAAGTCTAGTCTCTATCCTTACCCTGACCTCTACAATCCACACATGGAAATCCAAGTGGATGAAAAATGTCTATAGACCAGACTATGGTATGCAATTGGAGGGATAATCCTTTGAGTAGGCAGATATTGCAATAGACAATAATCTGAGCCTATGATTGAGGAGGAGCAGGAAAGAAGACTGCATGGGCCTTTAGGAAAAGGTCCTTTTTTTTAAGAACCCAAAGTTTCACCATAAAACAAAGACCCATTTTAAAATCCCAATATTGTCCAAAACATCTCAGCCTCTGAAGAAGTTGAGAATCACCCAAAGGACAACAGAAGCGGGGAGGAAGGGAGCAAACATTTCTTAAGCACTTACTACGTGCCTGACACTGTGGTAAGCACTTACAAATATCTCATTTGATTCTCCCAACAACACTAGGAGGTAAGTGATAGTATGACCGCCATTTTACAGGTGAAGAAACTTAGGCTGACAGAAGACTGCAGTATGTTACCAATGGGGAGATAGTGTACAAGATGTCATTAGAGAAATGTATGCCCAGAAAAGAATGGGGCAAGTCATGTAATGAAACTGGGGGATAGCCCATTGGTGTCCGTATAATGTCAGAGAATTCAAAGAAGGCCCCCAGAATGGTGAATGAACCTCCTGGGATGGAGTTATGGGAAGACATGATCAGTAATCACGCCAGATAGGCAGGCATGGATGAATTGAAATCTGCATCACTGAGGTCACAGATATTTCCCAGTGTAAGAATACTCAGCATTGGGTATTCAGCAATTAGCCAACAAGCACTTATTAAGTGCCTGCTGTGTATGGCAAGCACTATGCTGAGCGCTGAGAATACCAAAAAAAAAAAAAAAATGTAACAGTCCTTGCTCTCAAAGGGCTTGCCTTCAACTAGACTTCCAATCCACTTGCAAAGACAGCATGTACTTATAGGGATGTGCACCAAATTAATATAAGGTCATGGGGAGGAGGTGAAGGCACTAGCAACAGTGGGGTCTAGGAAAGACTTCATGCGGCAGGTGGCATTTGAGCTGTCCTGAGGGCTATGGATTCTCATCCCCCAAAAGTGGAGAGTGCACAGGGGACAGATGAGAAGGAGTCATTCTGATAATCAATCAACAAGCATTAATTTGTACCTAGTCAGGCACTGTGCTGCATGCTGAGCGTAGAAAGACGTCAATGAAATAATCCCCATTCTCAAGGAGATGTGTGTGTGTGTATATATGTATATGTGTGTATATGTGTGTATGTGTATATGTGTATATATGTATGTATATCTATACATATATATTCATCACATAACAAAAAAGGGCATTGTACACACAACTGTGAATTTCTATTACTTAATAAATTCAAAATGTAACTTTCAAAGCTATCTCATTTGTCTATGGTTCCTTCTGTTATCTTCTATGCAGTGAAAGAAAATGTTTCAATGAGCTCTTTTCTTTCTCTTTTTTGGATACTTTGTCTCACCTAAGCATCCATCTCCTTCCTCTTTCCCCCATAAATGAAAAATAAAATCAGCCCTTGTAACAAATAGACTAAGTCAAGTAAAATAAGTTCTCACGTTGACCACATCTGAAAATGCCTTATTCTGTATCCTGAGAGCATCACCTTCTCGTCAAGATGTAATTAGCCTGCGTCATCATCATTCCTCTGGAGTCATGGGTAGTCACTGCAATGATCAGAGTTCTGAAGTCTTCAAGGATCTTATTAAGCCCATTGCACCCGATGAGATCACCAAGTGAGTGAGTATAGAGAGAGGAAAGAAGAGGACCCAGGACAGAACCTTGGAGAACACCCACAATTAAGGGTCTGATAGGTATGGAAGTCCAGCAAAGCAGACTGGAGGAAACTAAGGGGAATGTCACCAAATCCTCCAAGAAGACAGATTAGTCAATAGCACTGAATGCTTCAGAGGTCAAGAAGGATGAAGAGTTAGCAACGAAGCGATCACTGGTGACTTTGGACCAAGCCATTGCAGTTGAGTGATCTAATCAGAAGCTAAATCACGTAGTCTGGGCCTGTGTCCTGGAAACAGCTTGGAAAGATGGGAAAAATACTGCACTTGGAGTCAAGAAGATGCTAGCCATATGACCCTGGACTAGGCATTTCCTTTCTCTGGTCCTCAACTTCCATAGCTGCAAAATGTGAGGGTTGGACTAGATGATCCTGAATCCAAGATTCAAGAATTGGAAGAGATTGCAATGGCCATCAAGGCCCATTTGTACCTGATTCAGGGACCCCATCTTCAACGACCCCAACACGTGGTCATCTGGCCATTGTTGGTGACCTACAAAGAGGGGAAACACACTAGCTCCCAAGGGAGCTCATTCCACTGCGGGAATTCTCTGATCATTGGGAAGCCTTGTAGAGAGCCTAAATCTCCTCCTCTGTAACCTCCCCTCATTGCCCCTAGTTCTGCCCTGCGGAGCAAAGCAGAATGAGGCTAATCCTTCTCCTCCATGACAGTTGTCTAAATACTTGAAGACAGCCATCATCATCCACCTCCCAACCCTCCTGAAGACTTTTGATTCTCCAATTCTCTCTCTCTGCTCTCTCAGCCTAACCTTGTGTTGTCCTAGAGTCTGCTCACCCTCCCACCAGCCTTCCTCTGGGCTTCCTGGGGTCCCTTCTATTTGTAATGGTCAATCATGCTCATGCTTTATGGATAAGTTATGGTTTGAGCTGAATCCTGAAGAATGGGGATGATTTGGAGAGGGTAGAGGGTTATCAGAGGGCATTCCACACAATGGGAATAACATGAACAATGGCTGAGTCAGGACCAAGCGGGGGATGGTGAGTGTGATTGGCCTCCTTGAAATGAATGGGGTAAGATGGGGAGGAGTGGGCAATCAGGTTGTATGGGTATTCCGAGGCCCTTGACACTCCTGGGTGGATTTCCACACTAGAGTCAGCCTGGGGGAGGGGTCCAAATCTTGTGGCAAACAGATGATGATTTCATCTTTCCAGCCTTGATATCCAAAGGGTGAGGCTGACAACAGGCATGACAGGCCGGAATTCCCAAATGGGGTTGCAGAGTTCGGTGGGCAGGGACTGGAACGTGGGAAATTCACAGAGGCGGCACTCTCCCTGGAGAACCATCAACTATTTGATGATTAATTAGGCCTGGTATCTAATTAACCCCAAAGCTGGGCTCAGCTAAGCCCCAGCATTGGAGCTATTGCCAGCCTCTCATGGGCCGTCTCCACCTGGACCCCCTGCCATGACCCCAAGTTCAGAACACATCATCCGTTCTCCTGATCCAGCTTTTTCTCCTCACTTGTCTCCTTCTAGGGGTAGTTTTTCCTGGTCCCCCCACACGTTCCTGCTTTCTCCTCTCAGCCGATCTTGTACCTACTCTGTATTTGTCTTATACACGTATGTGTGTGTATGTTTATATGTATCTATATAGTATGTATGTACGTGTGTGCGTGTATGTGTATATATCTGTGTGTGTATAGTTCTTGTTGCTCAGTTGTTTCAGTCACGTCCAACTCTTTGTGACCCCATCGGGGTTTTCTTGGCAAAGATACTGGAGGAGGTTTGCTATTTCCTTCTGTAGTGTATATACACACATATACATATTCATACACAGATATGCATGCTTAAATGTATATCTGTGTATATGTACATGTGTGCATGCAGGCATGTATGTATACACATGTGTGCATTATATACACATGCATGTATTATATGCCTATGTGTGTGCAAATACATGTGCACTTATGAATATGTATGTGCACATGTACATTGTATATACACATGCATTATTATATGAATATATGCATGTGCACATACATGCACACACGTGTATGTGTATGAGTATTGTGTGTCTGTATAAGTGCACATATGTGCATACATGCACATACATTATGGTATGCCTATACGTGTGTATATGTGTGTATGTACATGTGTGTATGTATGTATGTATGTATGTATGTATGTATGTATGTATGTATATGTTCAAGGTGACTCCGGGATTTCCAGACTGGCTACTGGGAGGATGGTTAAAGTCACCAATCAACCAACAAGCATTTCTTTCTTTTTTTAAAAAAAATTATTTTTTATGTTTAGTTTACAACACTCAGTTCCACAAGTTTTTGAGTTCCAATTTTCTTTTCCTCCCCACCAAGACAGCATGTAATCCAACGTAGGTTCTACGTATTCCTTCCTTCGCATTGAACTTATTTCCATAATAGTCCAGTTGTAATGAAGAATTGTGACCAATGGAATGAATCATGAGAAAAAAGAGAGCAAATAGTTTGCCTCAATCTGCGTTCAGACTCCGTAATTCTTTCTCTGGATGCGCGTAGCGGTTTCTATCGTGAGTCTCTTGGAGCTGTCTTTGAACCTTGTATTGCTGAGAAGAGCCAAGTCTATTAACCTTAGTCCTTACAGATAGCGTGTGTCCATAATGGCGTATAATGTTCTCCTGCTTCTGTTCCCTGCACTCAGCATCAGTTCACATATGTCTTTCCAGGTTATAATGAAGTCCATCGACTGCTCATTTCTTATAGCACAATAATATTCCATTGCATTCATATACCACAACTTGTTCAGCCATTCCCCAATTGATGGGCATCCCTTTGATTTCCAATTCTTTGCCACCACAAAAAGAGCTGCTATACATATTTTTGTACATATGGGTCCATGTCCCACTTGTATGATCTCTTTGGGATACAACCCTAGAAGTGGTATTGTTGGGTCAAAGGGTATGAACATTTTTATAGCCCTTTGGACATAGTTCCAAATTGCTCTCTAGAATGGCTGGATGGATCAGTTCACAACTCCAGCAGCAATGTAACAATGTTCCAATTTCCCCACATCCTCTTCAGCATTTATCATTTTCCTGTTTTGCCATTTTAGCCAATCTGACAGGAGAGATGTGGTACCTAAGAGCTGTTTTGATTTGCACTTTTCTAATCAGTAGTGATTTCGAGCATTTTTTCATATGCCTATAGATATCTTTAATTTCTTCCTCTGAAAACTGCTTGTTCATGTCCTTTGACCATTTCTCAATTGGGGAATGACTTGTATTCCTATATATTTGGCTCAGTTCCCTGGATATTTTAGAAATGAGGCCTTTATCAGAGACACTAACTGTAAAGATTTTCTCCCAATTTTCTGCTTCCCTCCTAATCTTTGTTGTATTGGCTTTGTTTATACAAAAACTTTTCTATTTAACATAATCAAAATTATTCATTTTGCATTTTGTAATACTCTCTATCTCTTGTTGGGTCATGAATTCTTCCCTTTCCCATAAATCTGACAGGTAAACTATTCCTTGCTCTCCCAAATTGCTTATAGTATCAGCCTTTATTCCTAAATCATGAACCCATTTTGACTTTATTTTGGTATACGGTGTAAGATATTGGTCTATGCCCAGTTTCTGCCTTACCATTTTCCAGTTTTCCCAGCAGTTTTTGTGAAACAGTGAATTCTTAGCCCAGAAGCTGGCCTCTTTGGGTTTATCAAAGAGTAGATTGCTACAGTCGTTGACTTCTCCATCTTGTGTTCCTATCCTATTCCACTGATCCACAACTCTGTTTCTTAGCCAGTACCAGGTAGTTTTGATGACTGCTGCTTTATAGTACAGTTTGATATCTGGTATGGTTAGGCCACCTTCCCTAGCATTTCTTTTCATTAATACCTTAGATAGTCTAGACCTCTTGTTCTTCCAGATGAATTTTGTTATTATTTTATCCAGCTCTGTAAAGTAATTTTTTGGTAGTTCTATTGGTATGGCACTGAATAGATAGATTAATTTAGGTAAAATTGTCATTTTTATTATATTAGCTTGGCCTAACCATGAGCAACTGATGTTACTCCGTTTAATTAGATCTGACTTTATTTGTGTGAGAAGTGTTTCATAATTGTGTTCATATAGGCCCTGGGTTTATCTTGGCAGATAGACTCCCAAATATTTTATAGTGTCTACAGTAACTTTAAATGGAATTCCTCTTTCTATCTCTTGCTGTTGGATTTGTTAGTAATGTATAGGAATGCCGAGGATTTATCTGGGCTTATTTTATATCCTGCAACTTTGCTAAAGTTGTTTATTATTTTAAGTAGTTTTTTACTTGATTTTCTAGGATTTTCTAAATAGATCATCATATCATCTGCCAATAGTGATAGCTTAGTTTTTTCTTTTCCTATTCTAATTCCCTCAATTTCTTTTTCTTCTCTTATCGCTAAAGCTAACGTCTTTAGTACCAAATTGAATAATAGGGGTGATAATGGACATTCTCCAACAAGCCTTTCTTAAGCATGTACTATATGCTGAGCTCTGCATTAGGTACCAGAGATACAAAGCAGGGTGGGGGGGGAATCCCTGCCCTCTGGAAATTTATATCCTGATGGGGGTGTCAACGTGGGCCTCACCTGTAAAATAAAGGGATTAGACAAAATGGCTCTTGGGTCCTTCTCAGCTCTAATGTGATGATCCCATGACTATATGGTATGACCTTGGGCCCTTCCTAGGCCCCAATTTCAATGCATGTTTATCATGCACACACACACACACGTATGCTCACATACTGTTTATCTACCAATCTATTTATTTATGTGTGTATTTCTACACAGGGGATCACAGATCTAAAACTGAGAAGAGGCTCAAAGGTCATATCACCTGACCTCCTCGAGTAACAGATGAGGAAAGGGCCTTCCCAAACCTTCCTCAAATCAGCTATCCAATCTGGTCTCAATCCATTCCCCTACAGCAGATTCAGGGACCCTGTCACTACCCCTGAGCACTGCACACAGCTGCCTCAATCCTTTGCCTCCCACCTCCCATCTCCTCCACTTACCTTCTCCTTCCTTCAGTGGCGGCCAGCTCAGCTCCTGCCTCCTGCAGGAAACCTCCCTTATCCACTCTACTTCCCAGGGATCTTTAATCCCTTGCTGCTCATCAGCACCTATTGGCCGTACCTTTCTCTGTCTGTGTTTATCTTGTTTTCCCACCCAGATTGGGAGCTGCCCGAGGTCAGGGATCCTGTCTTCTCCTTTACCTACAGCAGGGTCCTGGGCACAGAGTAAGAGATGGGTTCACACTCGCTGAAGAAATTATTAAAAGCTCACCAGCCATGTAACTCTGGGCAAGTCATTTTGTTCCTCAAGTCTGTTTCTTCTTCTGAAAAGTTGGGGTACAAATACCCACAGTGCTGACCTCATGGAGGGGTTGCGAGGTTCAAATGACAGAATATGTGTAAACTGCTTTCCAAGTCTTGAGGTAACACAGAAAAAGTTGGCCATCATTTTTTCCCCCTGACACTTAGAAAGTTGGGGAATGGGATGCTTCTTGGGAAAATAGTAAGCATCATAGCTAGCATTCCTAGAGGTCTTTTAGGGGTGTGGGAGGTGTTCAGGGAGGACCCATATGAGGACTTGCTGAGCCCTGAAAAGGGCTGCTCATCCACCTTCCGTGTCTACCTTCACCCAGCTCTCACCTGTGGCTCCAAGAAGCTGTAGCATGAACAGCAGCCATACTCTGGTAAACCATCTCGACAAAGAGGTGAAACCAGGGTGAGGGTAACCAACAGGCCTCAAACCCATGGGTGAGTTAGTGGAATATCTACCCCAAGCACGTGAAGATTTCCTCTGGTAGAATGGGTAAACAAGAGCAATTTGTTCCCACAGCCATGAAGGTCTCTGAAGTAAGTAACTAAGCCCTGTGGAGCTTGGTCGGGCATCAAAGACACCAAGGTCATCCACGGTATACGGGGCCATGACCAATATTCTTAGCTTTAGTCTTATCACTGGACTTTGATGACTCTGGAAGAGAGAGAGTGGCTGATGACTTGTCACAACTCTGCCTCACTTAAATCCATGTAACAACAATGTGGCTTACCTCTCCTGTGGCTGTGTAAGGCCAATAACACCAGCACACAGAAGGGCTGCCAGCACAGGTTCTTTGATCTGCTTTTCCAAGGAAAGCAACCACAAGGGATTAATAATTCTTCTTTAATCAAACATACATATATAATTCACTTAGTTTGGGGGGAAAGGCCAGCACCTTGAACTTCAGAGCAAATGCAAACAGGAATTACAAACAGAAAATATTGACAGATCAAATAACACAAACCAGTAGACAGGCTTCTAGCTTTCTGTACAACATCTTAGTATAGAGTTACCAGGGAAGCACCAACATCTGGGTGTTCAAGTGGTGGGGGGAAGGTGGGGGCTCTTAACAATGGCTGCCCAGAGTGTCATCTAGTCAAATCACACAACACTCTTCCAGTGAGTGAGAGCCCCAAAGCAAAATGTTAACCTCCAGAGTATATATACCCTTCTTAGGTCCTGAAGGCTTCACACCTAATCAGCAAAAGGGTGTGGGCCTGGGGCTTCACACCTAGTAAGACTCAATCAAAGGCACTTGATTACTTTAGCATTCTCAAAGCTAAAACAGTAAAAAAAAAAAAATTCCCAGGATGCTTAACATTACAATCCAACTCATGTGCAAGTCAAGACATCACCTGGTGACATCACTGGTCCTCTGAAATGAAGGACAACATAGTTCTTTTAAGGTTGGGAAAATCATTTACAAACATTACCTCAAGTCAAGATTCAGTCACCCTAGGAAGGGGGAATGGAGATTTCAAGGACTGTTATTAAAGGAGGTAAGTGACTTGACCAAGATCAAACAGCTAGAACTAGAACTTGATCCCAGGTTTGATTCCAAGATCAATTCTCTCCAAAGTGGTCTCAGGGATCCCTATTCAGACACACTGTCCAGGTCATAGTAAGCCTTGAATACTAGTGTAGAGTCATTTGAACTTGATCTTGGCAGGAATAGGGAGCCAGCTCAGGCTCTTGAGCAAAAGAGTCACATAGAGTTATAGAATATTCCAAGTAAAGATGACCTTGGAGATCACCAGACCTGTTCATTAAACAGGTACAGAATCAGAAGCCTAGAGAAGTGACTTAACCAAGGCCACAAACCTGGACTAACCAAGAATCCCTGTCTATGATCATCCCCTCAAGAGGTCATGCAGCTACTATTCGCATAATAAACTACTTGCTTTCAGAAGAGAGGGACCCTCTCATCTTGCAGATGAGGAAACTGAGGGTCAAGGAGGATATAATAACGATCATTCCATGGTCACACAGCTATCACAAAATCACTGAACTGGAAGGTGTCATAGAACCGCAGAATTCAAGTTGTCTAATCCAACTCCTCAATTTTATAGAGAAAGACAAAGACATTAAGTCACTTCCATCAGGTCTCACAGAGCAGCAGAGCTGAGGTTTGAACATGGGTCATCTCACTTCAGCCCAAGAGGCCTCTCACTGTGCTAGTGCTGCCTCTCTAGGGTAGAGGCCGGACCGACTTACTGGATGAGGAGTTCCACGAAGGTGATGCATCCTCATCTCCTTTCCTCTTGTCCAAACTCTGTGTTTCCTCAGAGCTTAGCACAGTCCTAGGCACATTGCTGTTGTTTAGTCCTTTCAGTCATGCCTGACTCTTCACGACCCCATGTGGGGCTTTCTTGGTAAAGATACTGGAGTGGTTGGCCTTTTCTTCTTTAGCTTATTTTACAGATGAGGAAACTGAGGCAAACAAGGTGAAGTGACTTGCCCGGGGTCACAGAGCTAATAAGTGTCTGAGCCAGGTTTGAACTCAGGTCTTCCTGACTCCAAGCCCAGTACTTTATCCACTGTGCCACCTAGCTAGGCACATAGTAGGCATTTAATGAATGTTTACTGAGCTTTGAACTTGACAGAGCTGTGAATAGGAAAAAAAAAACCACGAGAGGCAATGGTCCCTAGTGCATAGAGAGCCTTCCTTAGAGCCAGGAAGACCCAAGCTCATGTCTTCCCCCTGACACATGCTGGCCATATGACCCTGGGCAAGTCACTTAAGTCCTTAGCCCCCTCAACAACCCTAAGACTCTAAAATGCAGAACAGGTACCCATTTCAATTGGTAGGAAGAGGGTCCTTACCAGGAGTTCCACACACACACACAAAATCACAGGTCCATTCTACATGAATATTTCTGGCTTACCCAGGAAAGCATTATCTCAGAATCTTGGGACTTTAGTGACTACATTATCCAATAATGCCTAAAAAACCTCTTCTTTCTAACACACCCAATAAATGGTCCTCCAGCATCAGCTTGAAGATCTTCAGGGATGGGTAACTCACTACCTCTCAAGGCAGTGCATGTCACTTTGGGGCAGCTCTCATGGTTGGGAAGGTTTTTTCCTTACATGGAGCCTAAATCTGCCTCTCTGCCCTGCCCCCCCCCCACACCACCAATTTCTCCTAGTCTTGACCTTTGGGGTCTGGCAGAACAAAGCTAATCTTCAAGGATCTGAAGTCAGCCATCACATCTCCCCTCCCCACTTCTGAAAGAGGGAGTGGGGAAACCAAAGGGAAGGGCTGGTTGGGACTGGTCGGCAGCTGCTTCTCTCCCATTGCTCAGATGTAGCCTCTCACCCCAGGTCAGTCTCTGTGGCACCAGCTGTTTATCTCTTCTCTGGGAAACACTGATGTGATTGTCTTCCATGGGGAAGCACCACCTTCTAAGGATGGAGGAGGAATTAGCTCACCTGGTGAAAAGGGTGGAGGCTTGGGGGAAAGATTGTTGATCCAGTCATGAGGATTGCCAAAATGCCAAAGATCTCCAAGAACTGTGGACTGTGGTCTGGTCAAGCTCTCTCTCTGGGCTGTTTTCTCTTCCCTAAGATAAGGAGGTTAGATCAGACTGCCTCTGAGGAGCAGGGGAGAAGAGGACTATATTCTATAGGCTTGGAGGACCACAGATCTAGAATCAAAAGAGACCCAGGAGATCTGACCTTAACCCCTCATTTTACAGGTGAGGAAACTGAGGTCCAGAGAAGCAATGTGCTTTAGGGCAGGACTTGAAACCAACTCCTTCCACTTCACATTCAGTGCTCTTTCTACAGTACCAGAGTCAGTCGGTTCAAATACTCTTTTGCTATGAACTACCGGGGTGACTCTGAACAAGTCACATAACCTTTGGAGGTGGGGGAGGGGGTAGGGGGTTGGTTTCCTCATCTCTAAAGTGAGGGAGTTGGACCTGATTGTCTCTATGAGGGTCCTCCTGGCTCTAGATTCTAAGGCCAGCATCCCCAGAGCTGCTGTCAGAAGAGCTCAGAAGGGAGGGTTAGAGAAAGCCCTGAGAACCTTTCAGTCTTCAAGAAAAAGGGACTCCCCAGGCCAGAAAACCCAGAGGGGAATCTCCTATTTCAGAGCATTTCTGAAGGATCCCCCAGCATTAGAGCCTCAGCAGACAGTTCTCAAAATCGGCCCTTTGGAGGCAGCCTTGGGTCCCTCTAGGGTTCTAGGATTTGGGTCTCAAATGTCCCAGGCATGAGGCTTGTGGCCTCAGCCAATGGAGAGAAAATGGGGAATAGATGTGTGTGTGTGTGTGTGTGTGTGTGTGTGTGTGTGTGTGTGTGTGTGTGTGAGAGAGAGAGAGAGAGTGTGTGAGGGTGTGTGTGAGGGTATGTGTGTATGAGTGTGTGAGGATGTGTATGAAGGGTATATCTGTGAGTGTGTGAGTGTGCGTGTGTGAGGGTACGTCTGTGTGAGTGTGTGAGTGAGGGTGTGTGAGTGAGGGTGTGTGAGAGTATGTGTGTGTGTGTGTGTTCGAGGGTGTGTGTGTGTGTGAGAGAGGGTATGTATATGAGTGTGTGAGTGCGTGTGCATGTGCATGTGTGAGTGTGTGTGAGGGTATGTGTGTGAGGGTGTGTGTATAAGTGTGTGAGTGTATGTGTGCATGTGTGAGTGTGTGTCTGTGTGAGTGTGTGTGTGTGAGGGTACGTGTGTATGAGTGTGTGTATCTGTGTGAGTGTGTGTGTGAGGGTGTGAGGGTATGTGAGGGGTGTGTTGTGAGTGTGTGAGAGTGTGTGTGTGTGTGTGTGTGTGTGTGTATGCCATCCCACTAGAAGTACTTTCAAGGGACACATGGGCAGGGGAAGCATCTTCCTTTCCTTGGTTATTCAATCCCCAAGTCTGTTTTTCTAGACCTCTTTCATATTGTTCTCCTTCAAGAAATCTAGGTTCCAAGTTTTTGCATGCAACTAGAAAATAAGATATGCAGGCAATGGGGCGTAGAAATTTATCTTGCCCTGCAAGAAAGGAAGGGAAAAGGGGATGAGAGGGGAGGGGGGTGATAGAGGGGAGGGCTGACTGGGGAACAGGGCAACCAGAATATATGCCATCTTGGAGTGGGGGGGAGGGTAGAAATGGGGAGAAAATTTGTAATTCAAACTCTTATGAAAATCAATGCTGAAAACTAAATAAGTTAAATAAATAAATTTAAATTAAAAAAAAAAAAGAAATCTAGGTTCCAGCCAAAATGGCTTGCTTTTGGTTCCCCAGATGCTGTGTTCCATATCCCACCTCTGCATTAACTGTATCTTATGCCTCAAATGCATCCCTCCCTTCTTCTGCCCCTTCGAATCCTCAACTTCCTCCCACGCCCAATACAGGATGCCTCAGATCCTCCTAGGATTCCAGCTTTCTTCAAATCAAATTGCATTCTTATAACTCTTTAGCCTTTGTCCCGTCCCACTCATGTAGGACAAAGAGCCATAACCACCCAAAAGCAAGCAACACACACTCAGTTGAGAAAGGAGTTAGGAACAGAAACCTTGGGACCCTGACCACTCCTGGAGAGGGGAGAGTGGGGTAGCTCAGAAGTACTCCCAGCCCTCCTTCTGGTAACTTCTTAATTTAACTAATAATCTACTAAAGGAGTGCTATCAGAGCTCTCTAAAATTCAGCACCCTGGGAAAAAGCTCTAGTTGCCCCACCCTGGTAACAGCTCTGGTAGACTATAAGTACCTTGAGGGCAGGAACTGTTTCATTTTTGTTTTTATAATAGTTCCTGCCCTCAAGGTGCTTATAGTCTACCAGAGCTGTTACTAGATGCCTTAATAAATGCTAATTGAATCGAATTGAATCAAAGTCATGGCCAGTAGTCACCTCACACCAAACCTGCTATGGGCACTTGCCTCCACTGGGGGACCTGATGGGTCACTCCAAGCATTTGAAGCACTCTCCTGTGGGCAAAGCCTTAGACTCATTCTCTTAGGCCTCAAAGGGCAGGTCAAGGAGCAACAAGGAACTCACGCAGAAGTGGATTTAACCTAAGGTCACAGAAGACTTTCTACCAATGAAAGTGGTCCCAGAGAGAGATGGTGACCTACAAAGCAGGTGTCAACTTCTCAGTCCTTGGAAGGCTTTAAGCAAAAGCTGGATGAGCCCTTGTTGGTCATTTTGTAGTTAGGATTCTTTTTCAGGACATGAAAGTCCCTTCAGATTTAAAATGCTAGTTGTGTGATTGATTCTGAACCTCACAAAGTCTCTGTTGCCTTATCAGTAAAATGCGGACAAAAAAAAAAGAACCATAACCCTGCGGTGTCTACTCAGAGGGTTATTATGAGGCTGAAATAAAATAATACATTGACTGACATTTTCTGACCTCTTTGGCATCATCGCCTGTCAACATAATAAATGTTCTCATTTATAGAATGCTTTAATATACACAATTGCACTGAATCCTCACAACAACCTATGTCCCAGGTGCTATTATCCCCATTTTACAGATGGAAAATTAAGGTTGTGAGAAGTTAACTTGCCCAGAGTCATATAGCTTAAAAGTATCTGAGTCAGAATTTGAACTCGGGTCCTCCTGATTGCAACTCCATCACTAGATCCACCATGCCATTTAAAAGTATCGGAGTATCACCTAAACGGAGTCTCCAGTGCATTGAAGGCTTGTATTGGTAATTAAGGTGGGACTTTTTTAAACTGTTTTCTCTTTCAGAATGCTAAAGTAATCAAGTGCCTTTGATTAAGTCTTGCTAGGTGAGAAGCCCCAGGCCCACACCCTTTTGCTGATTAGGTGTGAAGCCTTCCAGCCCTAAGAACGGTATACATACTCGGAGGTTAGCATTTTGCTTTGGGGCTCTCACTCACTGGAAGAGTGTCGTGTGATTTGACCAGATGAGACCCTGGATAGCCTCTGGAGCCCCCCGGCTTTAAAAACGCAGATGTTGGTGCCCCTTTCTCTCTGGTAACTATGTAATTCTTTGGTCAGACAGCTAGAGGCCTGTCTGTTGATAATTGTGTGTGTTTGCTCTGTTTATATTGTCTTTGTAATTTCTGTTTGTATTTGCTCTGAAGTTCAGGGTGCTGGCTTTTCCCCCTGAACTAAGTGAATGATATATGTATGTGTGATTAAAGTGAGATTGTTAACCCCTTAAAGTTGCTTTCCTTAGAAAAGCAGATCAAAGAACCTGTGCTGGCAGCCCTCCCGTGTGCTGGTGTTATTGGCCTTACGCCCCCACGGCAGCTGCTAGCAGCATTGTTGTTACAAGGCTCTAGGGAAGGACCCAAGCTGAGTGACTGGCTTGTGTCTTGGAAGAGGAAGGACCCACAGGTCGATGAATAGACCCATCAAAAGATCAAAGGGGGTATTGGAGAAGCCCAAGAATGCCATGAGGTTTACTAAGAGTTGTTATTCCCATTTTATGGGTGAGGAAAACTGATAGTGAAAGAGGGTCAGGTAGAAACTAAAATCAGAGCTGGAACTCGCACTCAGCTCTCCTACAAGACAGAACTAGCATCTATAGGTATAAATGACAAAGGACATTTAGGTTCAGTGGAGCTGGGGGCTGGCTCTGTGATTTTCTAGGATAGGGAACTCCCAGGAGAAGAAACTCCCTCTCCCAATGCAGGGGCACCTTCTTTGCAGGTTACAATCTTAGAGAGATGTCTAGAACACAGACAGGCTGTCTGACGTGGACCCAGTCTTCCAGTTACATAACCATCTATCAGGGAATCTTCCCGCTCTTCAGCTTCATAAAATGTAAACATTTCTAACAAATGAGCTGCCCAAACGGGGCCTGGGCTGCTTGGGGAACCAGTGAGTGGAGGTCTTCAAGCAAAGCCGGGACGACCATGAAACAATGATTCTTTCATTGCACAGAAGGAAATTCTAGGCAGACCCAAACATGCAGGAAAGCCTTAGCACTCCCGTGTTGAATTTATTAGATACTTTTTAAGAAGCTTCATATAACAAAGACACACAGTTGCATGTACAATCCTCTATTCCTGTTTCTCTTTGTATATAGAAACGATCATATTTATTGACTTTTGTCAAATTCGTAGTAACAAAAAAACCAAAATCCTGAGAAAGAAGGAAGAATGGCCAGATAGCCACTTGTCAGCTCTTTTGGGAAGGAGAGTCTTGTTCGAGGTGGGGTTGAATCAGGTGGCCCTGGGGAGGCCCTTCCCATGCCCTGATTTCACTTCTTGGAATGCCTAATTTCCATTAAGGCTCAGCCCAATTGAGGCCAAATCCAGTGCTTGCACCATGATGCCTCCTGAGGTAGGCTTTTCTATTCAGGTTTTAAGCAGGATCTGGGGCCCTTCAGGATCCCCACCTTCCCCAAAGGGGTGACCATTATGTAGTTAAATCCACTCCCCCCCCTTTCCACCCTCCTCCCCCACAAGCTTCTGGCTTACAGTCACACCCTGGTCCTGACCTGATCCCTGGCTACCCTTAATCCTCAGAGATCTGATCTCCTGTCCCTCAAAACACTCTTGGCTTTGCAGACATCATGGCTCGGAATATCCACCCTCTCTATCCTTTACCACACCCAACCATTTTGTATTTTAAGCAGGGACATTTATTTACAGATAAATAAGGAAATGTCTTCATTGCTCTTCACCTGCCTAGGCTTTCTTTTTCTAGTTTGAACAAATGATGCCTGACTTTCCTAAATTTCAGAGCAAAAATGAAATGAGATGTCATCTTGGAGGGAGGTCTCTGGGGGAGTCCCCCAAGGATCTCCTCTTTACCACATGCTGGCCAGTATTTTTCTTCTCAAAAAATAAATTTTATTAATATCTTTTATTTTTATAGAACCTACCAGTGTCTCTCCCCCTGCCCTCTCTGAAAGAGCCACCCCTTATAGAAAGATGGAGGTTGTTGAGTAAGAGGGTCAATTACTCCGCCCCACTTAAAGTAAGTGATAAGATTCTAAGCCCTGATACTTCAACATAGTGCTCCTGTCTAAAAGGTAATGAAGTCTGTCTCAGTAATTGATATCATCTGACCATTACAGCAGAAACATAGCCATGGGGCCAAAGCTATATAGCACCAGTCGTCCATTAGAATGTCAGATCTCTTTCATTCAGTGCATTTGTACCCCTTGTGCCTAGCCCAGTACCTGGCACACAGTAGGTGCCTAATAAATGCTTCTTGGATTGATTGATTGAAGGGCTCCCCCCAACCCTTCAGAGCTGCCCTTAGGATGCCAAACCCCAGGCCCCAACTTGTCAAAGTCTAGGGGAATTGGAAGAGTGGCCCCCATTCAGTGTTAATGTTTCCTTGTGGTTTTCTTTCACTTATACTGTTGTGGTCATTGCATATGTCATTTTCCTGGTTCTGTTACTTCACTCAGCATCAGTTCACAGAAGTGAATCCAATCCAATCCAATGCAATGGCCTTCCTCAGTCTTCATTCTCCTTGACCTCTCTGCAGCCTTGGACACTGTTGATAGCTCTCTCCTCCTTGATAATCCTCTCCATGTTTTCTGGACACCCCCCGCCTCTCTCTCTCTCTCTCTGTCTCTGTGTGTGTATGTGTCTCTCTCTGTCTCTCTCTCTCTCTCTCTCTCTGTCTCTCTGTCTCTGTCTCTCTCTCTGTGTCTGTCTCTCTGTCTCTCTGTGTCTGTCTCTCTGTCTCTCTCTGTGTCTCTCTGTCTCTCTCTGTGTCTCTCTGTCTCTCTCTTTCTCTGTCTCTCTCTCTGTCTCTCTGTCTCTGTCTCTCTGTCTCTGTCTCTCCCTCTGTCTCTCTCTCTCTCTCTCTCTCTCTCTTTCTCTCTCTCTCTCTCTCTCTCTCTCTCTCTCTCTCTCTCTCCTGGTTCTCCTCCTACCTACCAGACCATTACTTCTCTGTCTCCTTTGCTGGATCCTCCAGATCACACCCTCTAAGGAGGTGTCCCTCAGGGTTCTGTCCTGGACCCTCTTCTCTTCTCCCTCTATTCTACTTCACTTGCTGATCTCAGCAGCTCCCATGGATTTAATGACCATCTCTATGCTGATGATTCTCACATCTATGTTCCTTGCTCCAATCTCTCTGCTCATCTGTAATCTTACATCTACAACTGCCTTGCAGCCATCTCAAACTGGATGATAAGTAGACATCTTCAACTCAACATGTCCCCAACTGATTCTATTATCTTTCCCCTAAACCCTTCTCCCCTCCTATCTTCCTGGGTTGTATGAGGTGTTCAGGCAAGACTAGCAGATCATCTACTTTGGTATCCACCATGACCCAGCTCTCAACTATGGCTCAAGAAGGTGTAGCATGTGCAGCAGCCTCACTCTGCTAAAACCCTCTCTGCAAATGGACTAAACCAGGTTGAGGCTAACCAACAGTCCTCAAGTCCATCAGTGAGTTAGGGGATGTCTACCCCAAACATGTGAAGATGTCCCTTCCAGCAGAATGGGAGGATGAGGACAATTTGTTCCAACAGCCATGAAGGCAGCTGAAGCAGCCACTGTGGAGTGCTTTGAGCTTTGTCAGACATCAAAGAGGCCAAGGTCATCCACTGTTTCCAGGGTCATTGAGAGATGTCTTGATTTTTGTCTTGTCACTGGACTTTGATGACTCAGGAAGAAAGAGTAAAGCTGATGACTTTGTGAAACTATGCCTAACTTAAATCTAATTCACATGAAAATCATTGGCCCTCTCTGAAATGAAGGATGAACAACAATTACTGTAGTGGGCGCCACCATTCTCCCATCCTTCAGGCTAGCAACCTAAGAGTCATCCTAGACCCCTCACTATCTCTAACCCACCCCCCCACCCCATATCCAAGCTGTTGCCAAGGCCTGTCAATTTCACCTCTGCAACATCTCTTGAATATGCCTTCTTCTCTCCTTTGACCCTGCCCCCACCCTGGTGCAGACCCTGGTCACCTCTCACCTGGACTATTGCAATAGCCTGAGGGTAGGTCTACGTGCCTTAAGTTTTTCCCTACTCCAGTCCATCCTCCATTCAGCCACTAAAATGATTTTTCTAAAGCACAGGTATGATCATGTCACCATCACCACCTACTCAATACATTCCAGTGGCTCCCTATGGCCTCCAGTATCAAATACAAAATAATTCTGTTTGTCATTCAAAATCCTTCATAACCTAGCCCCCTTCTACCTTTCCAGTCTTCCTATACCTTACTCCCTGCTATATCCTCTTTGACCCAGTGACACTGGCCTCCTGGCTGTTCCATGAATAAGACAATTCATCTTCTGACTCCAGGCATTTTCTCTGACTCTCTCCCTTCTCATCCCCCTCCAGGCTTCCCTGGCTTCCTTCAAATCCAAACTAAAATCCCACCTTCTACAGGAAGCCTTCCCCAACCCCTCTTAATTCTAATCCCTTCCCTTGGAGATTTTCTCCAGTTTATCCTGTGTATATCTCATATATATATATACACACACACACACACATATACATATACATGTATGTATGTGTATATATGTATGTACATATATATGCACATATATGTGTATGTATGTGTATATATGTATGTACATATATATGTATGTATGTGTATATATGTATGTACATATATATATATACATATATATATATTTGTTTGATTATTGTCTTTCTCATTAGATTGTAAACTCCTCGAGGGCAGGGACTGTCTTTTGCCTTTCTTTGTATCCCCAGAGCTAAGCTGTGTGACTGGTACATAGTAGACACCTAAATGCTGACTGACATAAGTCAGGTTCATTGTTTCTTCTAGCACAAAAGCATTCTGTTACATGTATGTATTAACAATTTGTTTAGCCATTCCCAAAATGATAGGCATCTACTTTGTTTCCAAGTCTTTGCTATCACAAAAAGTACTACTGTAAATATTTTAGTGTATATGGGGCTTTCTTTTTGTCATTGACCTCCTTGGGGTATATGCCTAGCAATAGAATTGCTCAGTCAAAGGTTATTGTGATTTTGGTCACTCTTCTTTGCCTAATTCCAAATTGATTTCCAGAATGGTTGTATCAATTCATAGCTCTACCAACAATGCATGAGTGTGCCTATCTTTCCACAACCCCTCCATCATTGACTGTTCTCATCTTTAGTCATTTTTGCCAATTGGCTGTGGGTGATACAAAACCTCAGTTATTTTAATATTCATTTCACTTATTAGGGATTTAGGACATACTTTTTTATAGATGTTAATCATTTTCAAATCTTTTGAGAAATTATTTCACATCCTTTGGTCATTGAAGTGAAATACAATAGAAGTTTAGTGAATCAGATTGGGAGACTGCTTTTGCTCCCATATAGTTCTATTAATTGTCTACAGTCTTGGATATCTTAGCCTTTCCAAAGATTGTTAACACAAAGATTTCTTTTTCTCTCTTATCATTGGTTGGATGAAGGATGAAGGCATAGAAAGAAAATGTCAAATTTGTATGACATAACTAGATAATAGCTAGCTAATATATTGGATAATGGAGTCAGGAACCAGTCAGTCAGTCAACTAGCATTTATAACATACCTACTATCTGCAAGGCACATGCCAAGCTCTGGTGCTACAAAGAGAAGTAAAAAATAGATGCTGAATTTCAGGTACATGCCAAGCTCTGGGGCTACAAAGAGAGGTAAAAAACAAACCTTGATTTCAAGGAGCTCACAGTCCTAAAGGGAACTTCTTTTTAAAAAAATTAATTTATTTTTAGTTTTCAACATTCACTTCCATAAGATTTTGAGTTCCAAATTTTCTCCCCATTTGTCCCCTCCCCTCACCCCAAGACAGCATGTAGTTTGATATAGGCTACACAAATACATTCATATTAAACCTATTTTCACATTAGTCATGTTGTAAAGAAGAATTAGAACCAATGGGAGAAACCATGAGAAAGAAGAAACAAAAACAAAAAGGGAGAGAGAGCAAATAATATGCTTCAATATGCATTTAGACTCCACAGTCCTGTTTATGGATGTGGACAGCATTTTCCATCATGAGTCTTCTGGAGTTGCCAAGAAGAGATAGGTCTATCAAAGTTAGGCATCACACGATGTTACTGCTGCTGTGTCCAGGGTTCTCCTGGTTCTGCTCACTTCACTCAGCATCAGTTCATCTAAGTCTTTCCAGGTTTTTCTGAAGTCTGTCTGCTCCTCATTTCTTATAGCACAATACTATTCCATTACATTCATATACCACAACTTGTTCAGCCATTCCCCAAATGATGGACACCCCCAAAGGGGAACCTCTAAAGCAGGGAAGCATGAGAAGTAAGGACTGGGAGGGGGCGGGTTACGTGTTACACGGTTGGACCCAAGCTGTCTTAAAATCACGACAACAGTAATACCTAGTACTTACCTGGCACCTTAAGGTCCTTACAGATATTATTTCATTTTATCTTCACAAAAACCCTGGGAGGCAGGTGCTGTTATTATCCCCATTTTACACATGAGGAAATGACGCAAAGAGGTTAAGTGATTTGCCCAGGGTCACATAGCTAACAAGTATTTGGGGCTGGATTTGAACCCAGGTCCTCCTGACTCCAGGTGCAATGCTCTTTCCACTGGTTGGAAGGTGGATTGGAATGGGAAGAGACACTTGAATGAGAGAGACCAGTTAGAAGGCTATTTCAATTGACCAGAGAAGGGGTAATGGGGCCTTGAACTGGGGGTTTGGTATGTGAGTGGAGCAAAGGGGATGTACATGAGACATGTTGCGAAAGCAGGAAGGACTAATAGGATGGCTATGTGAGGGGAGGTACAGGGAGAGTTAGTCAGTCACTTCGTAAACATTTATTAACATTTATGCCAAGGAGCTCACAATATGGGGGGCAGGGGGGAGACAACAAGCAAGCATGTAAGTATACATAAACAAGCTGTATAGGATAAATAGGAAATCATTAAAAGGATGAAGGCACTGAATTAAAGGGGATTGAGGAGGGCTTCCTGTAGAAAGTGGAATTTTAGTTGGGACTTAAAGGAAGGCAGGAGGCAGAGATGAGGAGGAAGAGTTGGCATTGGCATCAAGGTTTGGGGCCTGAGTGATGAGGACAATGGTGGTGCCCTCAACTGTGATGAGGAAGTTCGGAAGGGAGCAGATTTGGGGGTGGGGAATAAGATAAATCCTCAAGTTCCCCATCACTGCTGAGGTCATCATCATTCTCCTTGTCACTCATGGGAGATAATGAGATCACCAAGCAAGATAATATAGAATAATGATATAGATATAGAGTATAGATAATAAGAGAAAAGGCCCAGGACAAAGCCTGGAGGGCACCCATCTTTAGAAGAGCTAGATGAAGAGCCAGCAGAAGAAACTGAGAAGAAGTGGTCAAACAGGTAGAAGAACCAGGAGTGAGTGACGGCACAATAACCTAGAGAGGAGAATGAGGCCTGAGAAAGGCATTAGATTTGGGGATGAAGAGCTCGCTGGTGGTGTCAGAGAAGTCTCCAGCTGAATGATTAATACAGAGAGCCAGATTGCAGAGATTTCAAAGCAAGTGGGTAGAAATGAAAGGTAGGCACCCAGGGGAGATGGTTTCTCCTAGAGTTTAGCCACAAAGGGAAGGTGATGGTCAGGTCAAGTGAAGGGTTTTTAAGGATGAGGAGATAAAGGAACATTTTGTAGGTAGCAGAGGAACCAATAGATGGAGATTAAAAATGAGAGAGAAGCAGAGAGAATGGTGGCGGGGGGTGGGGGGAGAGATGATAGCGGGAGTAATTTGCTGGAGAAATTAGGAGGCAATGGGATCAAGATCATGGCTAGGCAATGTCCTAGGGTGCACTCCCCGGCATGTGTGCACACACAGATACTACCATGGTGTTTGTCAGAAATAAAACACAAGCTACAATCAAGGATGTTAGTTGTGGAAAAGTGATATGTCCCTTTTTTTTTTCTCTTTGTGAAAGTTAGAGTCTTCACCTATTCATTTTGCATTAAATACTAAAGACAGAAAACCTCCATGAACATTCTGGGCCTCTCCATTCTGCAGTGGGAAGCCAACACCCCATGCTCTCATGCTGCTGTCCCACAGAGATGGGAAAGGGGACATAGTTATCCTAAAGCAGTGTCATAAACAAGATGGCAGATAGCTGGTAGCATAGATGAGACATTGGACATGCAGTCAAAGAAGACCTAGATTCAAATCCCACATCATATCCTTACTGGTTGTATGACCAGGGCAAGTCACTTTTTTATGCCTTGGTTGGAATCAATGGCCTATGGCCTTTGGGGCCTTCCAGCTCTAGATCTATGACCTTATGACCTTCTGTTTTGCCCTGTTCTGATCCTCCAGAGATGTTGGCCAATTCCCTTCCCAGATCCTGGAAGGCCATCCCTCTTCTCTGATCCCTGATTCCTTGCTCCCCCTCACTTCCCACCCCAGACATCCACACCTAGCTTAGGTTCCTCACCTCCTCCTCTGAGGTGTGGCAAGGATGGCAGATAAGAGGGAGTCAGCCCTTCTCAGAGCTCCTTGGGAAGGAAGGTGCTAGATAAATAAAAACAATTACATTCCAGCAAAGCTTACCAGGAAGACCTGAAGAGCAAGGGAGGCCCAGTACCCCTCCCATCTCCCCCACCCACCCTCTGAGCCATCAACCCCCAAAATGATTTTCTAGGCCCCAGCAACAAAGTCAAAATATTGGGGTGATAGCCCTTCCCGGTGGCTGACCTAAATCCTTTCCACTGTGGCTGGAAATTGGTCATCTGGCCTTTGTTTGAAGATCTTCAATAAAGCAGATGTACCAGCTCCGAGGTAGCCCATGCCACTGCGGAATAGCTTTAATCTTAGTAGGTTTGGGATATTTTTGTCCTGATATCAGGCCTAAAGTTGCCTCTTTGCAATTGCTCCTAGCTCTGCTAATCCCTCTGTTTCGTATGACCACCTCTTAACCATTAGTTACCCTCCACTCTTCTTCCACAGGTTAAACATCCCCAATTCCTTTGGCTGATCATAGGAAGGAAACAAGTATTTATTAAGAGCCTGTGAGGTAGGTGCTATTATCATTCCCATCTTACAGTTCAGGATACTAAGGCAGAAGTGACTTGCCTAGGAGCACTCAGCTAGTAGCTGTGTTTGCATTTGAACTCAGCTCTTCCCAGACTCCAGGTCATAAATTTTTCCCACCCAAGGTCACACAAATAGGATTTGATCAGGTGGGATTTGAACAAAGATCCTCTAACTTCCAACCCCGGGCTGTTTCCAATGATTCTCCAGTCCTCTCTCCATCCTTCCTCCAGGTGATCTCCAGCTTCTCAATGTCCCTCCAAAATTATGGTGCCCAGAACTGAAGAGTCTTCCACATAGAGTCAGCTGAGTGCAGAGGCCAGAAAGACGATCACCTCCCCAAAAAATCTAATTCAGGTGAGTCATTCAGTTGACAAACGGGCACACTGAACCCTAAGTGGAAACTTCCTTTCAGCTAATGTCACCTCAGGGATCATCTTACCCAATATCCTCCTTTTAGGGATAAACAATAGTTGACACTGAGAGCTGATTGATAGGATTTCCCTTGAGTGGTTGAGTGGGCGAGTGGAGGATTCCAGGGCTGGGCTGGTTCCAGAAAACTCTTCTGGAGTATCCTGGGTCTATGCAACTAGTAACATACCTCCGCCTTCTCCTCCTGTGTGATTCCCTCCTTAACTTTGGGTCAGTGAATCCTTCTTTTTCTTTAATGTAGAGCCCAAGCACTATCTTTGGCATGAAACTTTTCCATACACCCCCTTCCCCACTACTTTGTGTACATTTTTATTCACTCACTATATATATCTGTACTTCAAAGAGGCCATTCTTTGCCTCAATTCTTACCTAGCCTTAATCACTGAATGAGTGTTGCCTCAGTCAAACCGAGATCCTACCTCCAAAAGGCCAAGGTCTCCCACTGCATCCCGGACCATCTCCAGTTTTCCTGATCTATATCTTGCCATTGGACCCAGATGGCTCAGTGACTTTGCACAACCCTCCCTCACTTATATCCAATTCATTTACAAGTCTGTCCTGGTCCTCTTTGAGAATGAAGGACAAAGAACCACAACAACAGTTGTTGTTCCTTTTCTCCCACAGGTGCTCCACAGACACTCTCCCCAATCAGATGAGGGCCTTCCTCTGTGTTGTTTTTATATTTTGTGGGTATTGGTGCTACACAGCAGCTCTGTGCTCAGCGTTCAAAGCTCTCTACCACCTACTTCCAACTTACCTCGTCAGCCTTATTACACTCTCCTCCCTTTCACACACTCTACACTTCAGCCAAGAGAGCCTTCTCTGTTCCTCACAGGTGACACTCCATCTCCTGTCTCCATGACTTTATACCCAGAATGCCCTCTCTCCTCCCCTCTGGACTCTGGGCCCTCCCCCATGCTCATCACCCTCCTCTGGATTCTGTCCAGTTTCTCAATACCCTTCCTTAAATGGAGTACCCAGGACTAAACATAATCAATTAATAAAAATTTATTAAGTGCCTATTATGTGCCAATCACTGGGTTAAGTGCTGGGGATACAAAAAGAGGCAAGGAGCTTGCAACTCCAGAGATAGTCTGAACAGGGCAGAGCAAAGTGGGCCAAGGAGACCTGAGTTCAAATCCAGCTTCAGACACTTGCTGTGTGACCCTAGACAAGTCACCTAACCTCTTTCTGCCTTTGTTTCCATATCTGTAAAATGGAGACAATAATAAATAATAGCCCCTACCTCCCTGGGTTGTTCTAAGAATCAAATGAGATGATATCTGTGTCAAAGAATCTAGCCTAGTACCTGGTACACAGTAGGCTCTCTATAAATGCTTGTTCCCTTTCCTTCCCCATGTTGTCTCCCTGATGGAAATGTAAACTTATCAGGGGTAGGGACTCTTCCAGTTTTGTCTTTTTGTGTCTCCAGTGCTAAACATAGTACCTGTCACACAGTAGTTATTTGTTTCAGTCATGGCTGACTCTTCGTGACCCCATTTGGGGTTTTTTGGCAAAGATACTGAGTGGTTTGTCATTTCCTTCTCCAGGCATATAGCAAGTGATTAATAAATGCTTGGGGATTGTTTGGTCATGTGTAAATCATGTGAGATAAGGGTTGAGACTGGGCACACAGAGAACAATTAGGATATTGGGATAGTTGGGGATGAGGTATTGGAGGCCTGAATTCAGTGATGGCCATGGGGTTGGAAAGTTGGAGATGTTTTAGGGATAGACTCAAGAAGATGCGAACTCTCATGGGATATGAGAGACATGAGGCTCCAAGGTTTTAAGCCTGAGTACCTGAAAGGCTACTGTCACCTTTAAGAGAGGGCAGTTGGGAGGTATGGTGGGTTTAAGGTGGGAGGCATTGAGTTCAGTTGAGGATATGCAGCATTGGAGATGACAGTTGGAGATATCCAGGAGGAAGGAAAAGTCAGGCCCAGGAGCCTTGGGGAGAGAAGATGGTTGGGGCTATGGACTGCATAGATAAAGGTGATCTTTGGAACCATAACAATGAATGAGAACACCAAGGGAAGAGGGTAGAGAGAGGCCAGCCTGGGACAGGACCTGGGGGGAGGGGCAATTGAAAGGACAATGGTAAGAGAGACAATGAAAGAGAGTGAGTAGGAGCGATCAGCTCCTGGGCACCGTTGGTCCTATAGTGAGGGGGTGTTCTGGGTCATTTTGATATCTCCTTGCCCATCCTGTGTAGAAGTCTGTGAACATCATCCCCAATTCCTCCAGACTGCTGATGCTCCGGTATTTCCACTGACTTCAGGGAGCCCCAACTGACTTACCACTGTGCAGATGACAAAACCCTCCATCATTCATCCTTCCCCTTATGCAGACCTCTGAACAGCCCTGTGAAGCTGGTGGCCTTATCCCTGTTTGACAGATTTAGAAACTGAGTCCTGGAGAAGGGAAAACCTCTGAAGACCAGAGATCAGGAGGGTTGAGATCCAGGCTGCCACCAACCCTGGACTATGGGACATAAGGTTTCCAGAGCATTTTCTTCCCCTTCCTTCAGGGTCCCACTGGGCCATCTGACTAGTAAGTACCAGATGCCAGACCAGATACTTGGTCTCTTGGCCCCAAATCCCTGGCATTAGACAAGGCAGTTATATGTCACAGTGGGTAGAGTTTTAACGTAGAGTCAGGAAGACCTGAGTTCAAATCTTTCCCCAGACACTCCCTAGCTGTGTGACCCTGGGCATCACACTTAACCTCTCAGTCTCAAACTACTCATCTGGAAAATAGGGGTCATAAAATATTGCTTATCTCACAGGGTTCTAGAAAACACCAAATCTCAGAAATGTGTGTCAATATTATTCATATTATGACACTGGGGAGGGTTTTGGGGGGTGGGGGTGGGGGTGGGATAGTCATGTTAAGCCTGTCCTGGAAGAAACAGGCCCACACCCAGAGAGATGGAAAACACGGGAGCTGGAGGGGAGGAGTCGGAGGAGGCCAGGGAGAACACCAGGGCCATAAAAGTGAAGTGTAATGGGCAGAGCGGCTTCTCTCAGTCATTAAGAAAGCTGTTAATTAGGGGCCCCAGAATAGGAATGAAAAACAAACACCAGGTTGGTTGTGGGAACCAAGATTTGGGCTGCGGATAGCACCCAGGAAGGAGTCCCAGAGGTTCAGGGTGTTAGCTGCCTCTTTGTCCTATCATTAGGGAGCTGAGAAATCACCCCACATCAAAGGCAGCCAGGGAGGAATGTGGGTGACCGCCATCAGACCCGGGAATGGTGATGCAAAGGACTGCCAGGCCTGCCAAGCCTTGTGTGCCTAACCTCCTTAGGCATGAAGAATATGAGCTGGGCTGGGGAGAACGCCGGGTGGGGCCTGTCAGGCCAGAGACCAGCCATCTTCTGTCCATTTGGGGTGTTCCCTCCAGCTGGTCTGTCACCTCTGGCTTTAACCTCCTGGCCTGGCCTGAAGTGGAGAGGAGGGATACTACTGTTGAAAGATTCAACGGACATGCCACCCATCCACCCCATGCCATGTGCTACAAACCAGACAAACTGGCCTTCTCTCTGTTCCTCACACGTGATGCTCCCATCACCCATTGCCCATCGCCTGTCTCATGCCTTTGAACTCCTCATCACCCTTGCCTGGAATGCACTCCCTCTTTATTTCTCCTCCCTGCACCATGGAGTCCCTCTCTTCCTTTAGGACAAAGCCCAGGTATCACCTTCTGCATCATCCTTTTCCAACTGTTAATTTTCTTCCGCCAGAACTATCTTGTATTTAATTTATTTTCATTGTTTTTATTTTATTATTAATTTATTAATTAATTTAATATTTGTATATTTATACTAATTCACTTTATATTTATGCTACATGATATGGGTGTGGTTTTTTTTTTATCTACTGCATTAGGACATGAGCCCCTGGGGAGTAGAGATTGTCTCAGTCTTTGTACTTGTGCTTCTAGTGTCTAACTCTGTGGCTAGCACATAGTAAGTGCTTAATAAATACTTGGTTGATTGATTGCCACAAGAAGCTCATTCAAAACCCTGATGGAAATGGGAGTTGTTGGAACCCCATCCCCAGTTTGAGATATGGAGAGTTGCCCAATCAACTCTCATGCCAGGTACTAGGAGTACAAAGGCAAAAATTGGGTAGTGCCTGCCTGCAAGGAGTTTATAGTCTATGGTATATATAATATGTACTGTTTTTAAGTCCAAGATGGCATTTCAGGAGGAAGGGCATTAGCAGTTTGGGTGGGGGGGCATGGATCACAAAAGGCAGCTTTGGAGCTGAGCTTTGAAGGAAACTAGGGATTTGAAGAATCATAGTGTAGTCTATGCTGTGAGGGAGAACCAGGGCAAAAGTTCAGAGATGGGAAGTGGAGCAAAGTGTGTGAGAAAGGCAAGCAGGCCAGTCTGGCAAGACTAAAGACTGAACAAAGGAGCCTAATATATAATCAGGCAGGAAAGAGGTTGGAGCCAGGTTGGTCTCCATGACCCTGGGCCAAAGGAGTATTGTAAGGAGATCTCTGGGTCTGGTGTCACACAACCTGGCTTTGAATGTTGACAAACCTCATGTGACATTGAGTAAGAAATTTCTGGACCTCCTTTTGCTCACTTGGGAACATGGGGAGTTGAATTAGATGGCCTCTGAAGTCTAGAATCCCATGGTCCTATGTTGGGTGCACCTCTGTGGATGACTCATGGAAAGGCATGGACAGAATGTCTTTCACCTGACCTCTAGGGTTCTTCCCAGACCTAAAATCAAACAATCCACAAACATTCACTAAGCATTTGCTAATCTTCCAGTCATTAGGCTAGGCTCTGAGGATGCAAAAGCAATAAACGAAATAGCCTCATTCTCTACTTTCTATTCCTGGGAACCTCATTTTCTTATGTGCTCCTTGCCTGACCACAGGCTGATCCATAATCCTAGCATGAGCTATTGAGAAACAAAATAGGGATTGCTCCAGGCCCATCCCCACTGCTGGAGATAAGAAATCAGAACAAGGAAATAATTCATAAGGGCTTATGGAGCTCTTTTCATGGGCCCAGACCTGTGCGACCTGACTGTGTGATGGACCACCCAACAAAGATGGTACCAGGACTACTCACAGTTTAGCTGGGAAGCAAGACAGTGTCTGGTCACGTGAGTGCAGTCAGCAATCACAATCATCAGGGGAGGCTTCCTGGAGGATGTGGCTCTTCCAGGATTTGGACTTTAAAGGGTTGGATTGGATAGAGAGGGTTATTGAGGCTGCTGACTGGTTGGCAGAATGTGCAATGAATGAATGAGGTGGGAGCAGAATTTTCAAAAGCATTGGGGTGTGTGTGTGTGTGTGTGTGTGTGTGTGTGTGTGTGTATAGTAAGAAGACATGACATGTGTGAAGAGGTGGTGAGAAGATAGGATGTGTGGAATAGTGACCACTATCTCTACCCCATTGTCACATCTGACCCTATCTGCAGGTTGATATCCTCAGGCTTACCTCTGACCCTGGCTACAGACTGACATCTGACACCAGATAGCCCTGATCACAGATCATCTTCCTTCAGTATGTAGACAATGCACACTGGCACAAGACATGGCTCCTAATTGGGGGCCTGGGTGTCAAAGACCACTGGGCTTGCAGCTGGGAAGGCCTTCATTTGAATCTACCTCAGGCACTCGCTTCTGTGTCTCTGGGCCAACCACATACCCACCTCCTCTGTATCCCACTTTCTTCACCCATAAAATGAGGATCAGAATAATAGCACCAACCTCGTAAGGACTGTTGTGGGGACCAAATTAGATCATGCGTGTTAAAGCACCATAGAAAGGAGGGCGATTGTTGTGTGGAGTGGTAATGTGGCCGTATGGTTAGAGAGTTGGCTCAGGACACGGGTTCAGGTCCAACATCTGACACGTACTGACTGCGACCTCTCAATGCTCCCGGGCAGCTCTCTAGTCCTTTAGATCGAAGAGGAGGTATTGGTGGAGAAAATGTCCTCACTGGGAGTTTTCTGCATGACCGTGACCACAGGTCTGGGTTAGGGGAAAGAAAGAAATTCTTATGTTGGGATGATGGAGGAGAAGAAAATCAGTGAGGACTATGGAAGGATCTGAAAACCAGGGAGGCAGGAAGTCCAATAATAAAATAATTAATAATAATAGCTCACGTTTATATAGTGAAGTTGGCAAAAAGCTTTCCAAATGTCATCTCCTTTTATCCCCACAACAATCCTAGAAGATTAGGGCTATTATTATCCCCATCTTACAGATGAGAAAACTGAGTCTGAGAAAGGTTAAGTGACTTACCCAGGGTCACAGAGCTAGTAAATGTCTGAGGCAGCAGTCCAGTTACTCTACCCACTTCACCACCCCCTGCCTAGAGGGCCAGACTTGGAGTCAGAAAGACCTGAGTTCAGATTCTGCCTCAGACAGTCTCAGTATGATGCTAAGCAAGTCATTTAATCTCTCTCAGCCTCAGTTTACTCAACTGTAGAATGAGGCTGAGAATAATATCTAGGGTTTTTGTGATGATTAAAGAAGACAATACAGGCCAAGCCATTGGCAAACCTTCAAGTATTAGCTCTTATTGGCGTGACTTTTCCTTCCCCAGCTGGGTTCCAGTGAGAGAAACATGCTGTGAGCCTCTGGGTAGAGCTTCAGACCCTCCCCATCTGAGGCCATGAATGTGGGGGCCTTTTCTTTGCGTTTATCCTGTCCTGTTTTAGGTGAAGGGCAGTCCAGATGGCTTTGATCTGGTGAGTTTTGAAAGGTCAGGAGAGCCAGCCACCAGGATTTGCCTGGAGCTGGATAGATGGTGAGGATCGAAGTCTCAGCTGACTGGCCTGGCCCAGCCTAGCAGAAGCAGACAGAGACTCCTCTGGCAGTGAACTTGGTGGGGTGAATTCTACGTCTGAACTTTGCTAAATCTGAGCCCGCTCTCTCCAGCGACCAAGTTGGAATTGGGGAGAAGGTGCCCACCCTCAGGTATTGGGGAGAAGGGGAGAGATGTTTGTACTTCTGTTCTTGCTGTGTCTTTGAAGTAAATATCCCTTCATAAGGGCGGCTGCATGGTGCAGTGAATAGAGCGCTGGGCCTGGAGTCAGGCAGACTCCTTTTACTGAGTTCAGATCATACTCACTAGCCTGTGACCCTGGGCAACCCACTTAACTCTGTTGGCCTCAGTTTCCTCATGTGAGAAGGGAAGGGCAAACCACTCTAGTATCTTTGCCAGGAAAACCCAAAAAGGGGTCATGGAGAGTTGGGCACGACTGAGATGACAACCAGATGACAACAACGTTCTTTCATAAAAGCTACAAACAAAAACCAGGGAGATGAGTCCAGCTTTGCAGTTAATCGACCAATGGACATTTATTTAACAGCTATGTGCCAAGTACCATGCAAAGGCACTAAAGACATAATTACAAAAGTGAAAACAATATCTACTTGAAAAGAGCTTCCATTCTATGGGGAACCATGTATATTGGGTGACTGAGTGTTCCAAGGGTGTTTGGGGCATTGAATTGAAGGTACCTTAGGGGTCACATGGATTAGAGGCAGGAAGGTCACTAGGGTGTCCGAGGCATGAGAAGATAATGGACTAGACGAAGTAGGAGGATTCTTTGTTTGAAACTTACGTAACAAGTGCTATGGAATCTTACTGGGCTCTGAGAACAGCACAGATGCCCATCAGCTGGGGAATGGCTGAACAAACAGCATGAATCTAATGGAATATTCCTGTCCTGCAAGAAATAATAAATATGATGAACCCAGAGAGGCATGGAAAGACTGACAAGAACTGATGCAAAGTGGAGTCAGCAGAGCCGAGGAAACAATCTACACAAAGGTGACAAAAACATAAAAGGAATGAACGAACAATGGTCACCAAAAAAGGAAAAATGTACACCAAATTACAAAGAAAAAACATGACCCAAAGAAGAGATATGAGAAGAGATGTCTCTGTGAAGTGCGAAGTTCTTAAGTTTGGAACACTGCATCTATTTTGGGACTTTTCCATTATTGATTATTTTTCGAATTTTTTTCTTTAAAAAATACTCTGTGGTACAGAATAGCTCTGTGGGAAGTAGAGGGATACTGGGGAAACTTTAGGCAATGTAAAAACAAAAGATATCAATAAGAATACACTTGAAAAAAAACTTAGGTAAGTGTTCCGTATGGCTGTTTTTAATGGTAGCCTTAAACGTTCTAGGACCTAACTCTGTGGGGATGATGATGATGGTAGTGGTGGTGGGGATGAAGGTGGTAGTAGTAGTAACTATGATGACAAAGATGATCATGACAATGGTGGCGAAAATCATGATAATATGGTGGTAGAGAAGGTGATGGTGGTAGTAGAGACAATGATGTTGACGTTGGCTATGAAGATGATGGTGATGGAGGTAGTGGTGGTGATAGTGATGATGGTGATGGTGGTAACAATTATGATGGTGGTAATGGTTGTAAAAATAATGATGATTGGGGTAGAGATAACGATTGCGATGGTAGAAATGATGGTAATGTGGATGATGGTGGCAGATATGACAATGATGGTGGTGATGGAGGTGGTAAAGATGGTGGTGAAGATCATGATGGTGATGGGAGTGGTAGTGATGCTGCTCCTATTCAGCATGGAGGGGGGTGGTAGAGACAGTGGTGATGACTGGAGGGACTTACAGAGCAATTTCCTCTCAACATCTCTGTAAAATTGGTGTTACAGGTATTTTTATAGCCATTTGACAAATGAGGAAATGTCCATGAACTGCCCAGGGTCATATAAGTAGCAAGTGGTAGTGACTAGAAGCCAGAGATGGGCATTTCAATCCTACAATGCATATTTATTCCATGTGCCACATTCGGTGCCATTCCCTGAGGCTACAAAAACTAAAACAAAATAACTCCTGCCCTCAGGAATGTTACATTCTCCCCTTGGGTTCTACCTGCAATATAGATATGGAGTCAATACAAAGTCCCTGGGGTGGGGGACAACATCATTGACACCAGAGGAGATCAGGAAAGGTCTTCTATATGTGGCTGGTCCCTGCTTTGCAGGAAGCCAGGGAGATTCACAAGGTGATGGGGGCAGGGAGGGCATTCCGGGCAGGAAAGAAAGCTGGGTAAAGAAAGGCAGAGACAGGAGGAGGATGTCATGTGAAGGCAGCAGCAGAATAAACCCGGTCTCCTAACTCTCTCCTGTCTCCAATCCACCCTCCACACAGACATCGGAAGAACCCTCCTAAACATGATGTAAACATGTCCCTTCCTTGCTCAGAAATCTTATTAACTGAAATTAAAAAAACCAGCCCTTCTTCATCTGAAATTCAAGTCTTTCCCGTGGTCTGACTCCAATCTGCCTTTCCAGGATTATATATTATTAATAACTTAAACAGCAAGTTGTCCCCAAAGCTCCTGGCTAAGTTATTCCTCCTTCCCCGAATCTCTCACCCCTCCCCGTTAAATCTTTCTCATGCCTTTACCACATTCTAATCCAATAATAATTGACATTTTGAGAGTTTCAAAGGGCTTTCCTTACAACAAGAGACATAATCTCATTCCTGTCTTAGAGGCACCCAGCTAGTGAAAACCACAATGAAGTTTTGAACCCACATCTCTCTGAGTCCCAGACTAACGCTCTGTCTGCTACCCTAGGCTGTACTAATGAGTAATAGAGATTTCTCTGTGTATCCTAGTATAGATATCTGTGTGTCTTGTCCTAGCATGGCCTTGTATATTTTTAAAAATTGCCTTTGGAGCCAAGAAGATATGGGTTCAAGTTCTCCCCCAACCCATACTGGCTATCTGACCTCAGGTAAGTCACTTAACATCTCTGGGCTCTAGGAAATTCTCTAAGTTAGGGAGGTAATGACCTACACTGGTGGGGGGAGTTTCCTCCCCTGGAAGTTCCCTCTATCAGTGAAATCACAAGTCCAGTCCACATGTCTCCTGGCCCTCTCTCCCAGGGCACGGATTGTGCTTCATTCTTTATTTTTGTATCCCTCATAACAGTGCAGCTTGGTAGCATAGTGGATGGAACTCTGGGCCAGAGCCAGAAAGACTCATTTTTCCAAGTTCAAATCCACTTCCTAGCTGTGTGACCCTGGACAAGTCACTTAACCCCATTTGCCTCAGTTTCCTCATTTGTAGAATGAACTGGAGAAGGAAATGGCAAACCGCCCCAGTATCTCTGCCAAGAAAACCCCAAATGGGGTGACCTAGAGTTGGACATGACAACCAGTGTTTGCTGAACTGAACTGAAAGGTCTACACTGTATTCAGAGCTGTATTCTAGGCCCCGGGAGAGGTATGTAGATTAGATCATTTTCCTGCCCTCATTGAGTTCACCCTCTAGTAGGGGCACCAGGGACAAACACAGGTCTTTCTAACAAACAATATCACTTACCTTTCCCACCCTATTATTCAACACTCCCCTTCCTGCACCTTATGTGCTACTCGGACCAGCCTCTCTGCTCCTTCCACACAATGTTCCATCTCCCACCTCCATGCCTTTCTTCTGGCCATCCCAGATGCCTGGAGTGCCCTTCCTCACTTCTACTCCATCAACTCTCTTTCTTCCTTCCAGACTCAGCTCAGGCACAATAGCACCTGAGGAGGCAGATCTGGGCTCTACTTAGAGGGGAAATTTCTGACCAATTAGTATCATCCTGAAACTAAACTCCAGAGGCGAGGGGCCCTTCTCTGGAATACACCAAGCAAGTCCCTCGCCCCACAATTGCTTTGTATTTAACCACCTTAAGTTTATTTATTTTTTGTTTTGTATAGACATAGACGTGTGTCCTCTTTTTTAATAGGTAAATGCAAACTCCCTGAGAGCGGATTGTTTCCCTGCTTTTGTCCCAGCACCTAGATCAGTGGCACATAAGAAGAGTCCAATAAATGCTTGTTGACTGACTGAATGAATGAATAACGGGTAAGTACATGAAAGAGCTGGGGGAAGTACTCTGCATTATTGACTGGGAAAGTGAGGGAGAAACCACACTTGGCAGCCTAGATCTAGAACTGGAGGAGTTCTTAGAAGCCATCTGGGCCAGCTGCCTCATTTTACAGAGGAAGAAGTTTCCAGGAAGGGACTTGCCCAAGGTCATACAGACAGAGTTTGAGCCCAGTTCTCTGACTCCAAGGTCCGTCTTCTTTCTACTTTACCATCCTGCTGAGTTGGGACTTAAAAGTAGGAATTCAACAGGAGGAGAGGAGAGGAGAGGAGATGACCATAGGCAACATCAAGGGCCAAGGCATGGGGGGCATGTCCAAGGGCTGGTGAACAGCCCCTATGTGAATGGGATGGGGTGAAGGAAAAATAAGATGGTGTCAGACCCAGAAGGGCCATGAATGCCAGGCTTGGGAGCTTAAACTTCATTATCCTGGAAATTCAATGAACCAAAGGGTTTTGAGCAGAGGAGTGACAGGCTGCTTCAGCAGGGGCATAAAGAATGCATGGAGGCAGGGAGACCTGTAAGGAGGACACGGCATCCCAAAGATGTGGGGTTCCAATCTTGGCTCTGCCGTAATACAGTGTCCAAGTGACCTTGATCAAGTTACTGACCCTCCA